>NW_027130637.1:0-1686 GCF_026122565.2 Emydura macquarii macquarii
TGCAGGCTTCTGGGTTGGATCTGGGTCCCCGGGGTTTGAAAGCTTAGTGGTTGGTTCTGGGTCCCCGGGGTTTGCAGCCTTCGGGGTTTGGTCTGGGTCCCCGGGGTTTGCAGAATTCAGGGTTGGATCTGGGTCCCATTGGTTAGCAGGCTTCATGGCTGGGTCTGGGTCTACAGGGTTTGCAGGCTTCGGGGTTGGGTCTAGGTCCCCGGAGTTTGCAGGCTTCGGGGTTGCGTCCGGTTCCCCGGGGTTGGCATGCTTTGGCGTTGGGTCTGGGTCCCCGGGGTTTGCTGGCTTGGGGTTTGGGTCTGTGTCCCCGGGGTTTGCTAGCTTAGGGGTTGGTTCTGGGTCCACGGGGTCTGCAGGCTTCGGGGTTGCGTCCGGGTCCCCGGGGTTGGCATGCTTCGGCGTTGGGTCTGGGTCCCGGGGGTTTGCTGGCTTGGGGTTTGGGTCTGTGTCCCCGGGTTTTGCTAGCTTAGGGGTTGGGTCTTGGTTCCCAGGGTTTGCAGGCTTCAAGGTTGGGTCTCGGGTTTTGCATGCTTAGGGGTTTGGTCTGGGTCCCCGGGGTCTGTAGGCTTCGGGGTTCGGTCTGGGTCCTCAGGGTTTGCAGGCTTCGGGGTTGGGTCTGAATCCCCGGGATGTGCTCGCTTAGGGGTTGGTTTTGAGTCCCCGGGGTTTGCTAGCTTAGGGGTTGGTTCTGGGTCCCCGGGGTTTGCTGGCTTAGGGTTTGGGTCTGGGTCCCCGGGGTTTGCAGGCTTCAGGGTTGGGTCTTGGTCCCCAGGGTTTGCAGGCTTCGGGGTTGGGTCAGGGTCCCCGGAGTTTGCAGGCTTCGGGGTTGCGTCTGGGTCCCCGGGGTTTGCAGGCTTCGGGGTTGGGTCTGGGTCTTCGGGCTTCAAGGGTTAAGGGTTGGGTCTGGGTCCCCACGGTTTGCAAGTTTCGGGGTTGGGTCTGGGTCCACGGGATTTGCAGTCTTCGGGGTTCGGTCTGGATCCCCGGTTTTGCAGGCTTCGTGCTAGGGTTTGGGTCCCCGGGGCATGGAGGGTTAGGGTATGGGTCTGGGTCCACAGGGTTTGCCGGCTTCGGGGTTGGGTCTCGGTCCACGGGTTTACAGGGTTAGGGGTTGGGTATGGGTCCCCGGGGTTTGCAGGCTTCAGGGTTGGATCTGGGTCCCCGGGGTTTGCAAGCTTAGTGGTTGGTTCTGGGTCCACGGGGTTTGCAGCCTTCGGGGTTGGGTCTGGGTGCCCGGGGTTTGCAGGCTTCGGGGTTCGGTCTGAGTCCCCGAGTTTTGCAGGGTTAGGGGTTGGGTCTGGGTCCCGGGGTTTGCATGTTTAGGGGTTGGGTCTGGGTGCCCGGGGTTTGCAGGCTTCGGGGTTCGGTCTGAGTCCCCGAGTTTTGCAGGGTTAGGGGTTGGGTCTGGGTCCCGGGGTTTGCATGTTTAGGGGTTGGGTCTGGGTCCCCTGGGTTTGCGGTTTTCAGGGTTGGGTGTGGGTCCCCTTGGTTAGCAGGCTTCATGGCTGGGTCTGGGTCCCCGGGGTTTGCAGGCTTTGGCGTTGGGTCTAGGTCCCTGGGGTTTGCAGGCTTCGGCGTTGGGTCTGGGTCCCCGGGGCTTAGACCGTTAGGGGTTGGGTCTCGGTCTCCGGGGCTTGGAGGGTTAGGGGTTTTGTCTGGGTCCACGGAGTTTGTAGG
>NW_027130638.1:0-1693 GCF_026122565.2 Emydura macquarii macquarii
GCTATATTGACTTTGAAAACAAAAAGCTCAAAGTGTAGAAGCATCTACATTGTTTTTGGCAACGAGGTTCCGCGGCACTCTAAAGACTAAAGTATTTAGAATGCCGAGGAACCCTCGTTGTTTTTGACATATTGGCTTTGATAAGAAAAGCTCAAAGTGTAGAAGCACCTACATTGTTTTCGGCAACGAGGGTTCCGCGGCTCTCTAAAGACTGAAGTCTATAGAGTGCCGAGGAACTCTCGTTGTTTTTGCCATTTTGGCTTTGATAACAAAAGCTCAAAGTGTAGAAGCATCTACATTGTTTTCGGCAACGAGGTTCTGCGGCACTCTAAAGACTAAAGTGCCGAAGAACCCTTGTTGTTTTTGCCATATTGGCTTTGATAACAAAAGCTCAAAGTGTAGAAGCATCTACATTGTTTTCGGTAACGAGGGTTCCGCGGCACTCTAAAGACTAAAGTGCCGCAGAACCCTCGTTGTTTTTGCCATATTGGCTTTGAGAACAAAAACTCAAAGTGTAGAAGCATCTACATTGTTTTCGGCAACGAGGGTTCTACCGCACTCTGAAGACTTAAGTGCCGCAGAACCTCGTTGTATTTGCCATATTGGCTTTGATAACAGAAGCTCAAAGTGTAAAAGCATCTACATTGTTTTCGGCAACGAGGGTTCCGCGGCACTCTAAAGACTAAAGTGCCGCAGAACCCTCGTTCTTTTTGCCATATTGGCTTTGATAACAAAAGCTCAAAGTGTAGAAGCATCTACATTGTTTTCGGCAACGAGGGTTCCGCGGCACTCTAAGGACAGACGTCTTTAGAGTGCCGCGGAACCCTCGTTGTTTTTGCCATATTGGCTTTGATAACAAAAGCTCAAAGTGTAGAAGCATCTACATTGTTTTCGGCAACGAGGGTTCCGCAGCACTCTAAAGACTAAAAATCTTTAGAGTGCCGCGGGAACCCTCGTTCTTTTTGCCATATTGGCTTTGATAACAAAAGCTCAAAGTGTAGAAGCATCTACGTTGTTTTTTCATATTGGCTTTGATAACAAAAGCTCAAAGTGTAGAAGCATCACTCCAAAGACTAAAGTCTTTAGAGTGCCGCGGAGCCCTCGTTGTTTTTGCCATATTGGCTTGGATAACAAAAGCTCAAAGTGTAGAAGCATCTACATTGTTTTGGGCAATGAGGGTTCCGCGGCACTCTAACGACTGAAGTCTTTAGAGTGCCTCGGAGCCCTCGTTGTTTTTGCCATATTGGCTTTGATAACAAAAGCTCAAAGTGTAGAAGCATCTACATTGTTTTGGGCAATGAGGGTTCCGCGGCACTCTAAAGACTGAAGTCTTTAGAGTGCCGCGGAACCCTCGTTGTTTTTGCCATATTGGCTTTGAGAACAAAAGCTCAAAGTGTACAAGCATCTACATTGTCTTCGGCAACGAGGGTTCTGCGGCACTCTAAAGACTTAAGTGCCGCAGAACCCCCGTTGTCTTTGCCATATTGGCTTTGATAACAGAAGCTCAAAGTGTAGAAGCATCTACATTGTTTCCGGCAACGAGGGTTCCGCTGCACTCTAAAGACTAAAATCTTTAGAGTGCCGCGGAACCCTCGTTGTTTTTGCCATATTGGCTTTGATAACAAAAGCTCAAAGTGCAGAAGCATCTACATTGTTTTGGGCAACGAGGGTTCCGCAGCACTCTAACGACTAA
>NW_027130639.1:0-16808 GCF_026122565.2 Emydura macquarii macquarii
CAGGCCAGAGAATCTAACCCCTGCAACTGCCTGCTTGCTATCCCTGCTCTCCACAGTGCAGGGGGAAGCTCTGGGGCAGCGAGAATCCAGCCGGTCCAGCTGGAAGGCTGGTTCTGTGGTTTGGGCTCTGCTCTGCATGTCAGGAGAGCTGGGTTTCATTCCCTTGCCCTGTGTCAACATGGACAAGCCGCCGACTGTCTCTGAGCCTCTGCACAAGCGGATAATAGCCCTGCCCTGCCTCACAGATGTGTTGTGTAGATAAATACATTCAAGGTGCTCAGAGTGGGCCAGGAAAAACCCTAAGATCAGGTCTGCCAGGGATCCAAAGAGCAACGACCCTGACATTTGGCTGTCAGAGGCCACAGCCTAACCTACCCTCCTGTGACAGCTGGCATCTGGGACTCCCTGTGACTTCAGCCCCTGGGTGTCTGAGTCAGATGGGGAGATGCTTGCGGGTGACTGTGGATCTGCTCCCCACAGTGAGGTTTAGGTGCTGGATCTCTGAGGGGTGGGTTGGAGTGTCACGGGGAAGTCAAGGGTTTCAGACCATGCACCAGACTGGTGTTCTCAAGCCATTGGGGCTGAATGGGTCTAACTGTCAAACAATGGAGTAACGGCCATGGGGGCGTCATCTTAGATGGCCTGTCTCAGGGCAAAGGTTAGCTTCACCCCTTGGCCTTGTAACAGAGACAGAGCAGAGCATGATGGTGACTGGGCCCAGGCTCACATAGGGAGGCTTTGAAAAAAGGCTTCTTCCTCAAGAAAAGGGTAAGCAAATGGGGCGGTGGTTTCTCAGAGACACAGATAAACCATCTGAGGCTATGTATACACTGACAGTGGCAGATCGACTTATCTGGACTTATCAATTTTTCTGGATCCAGTAGTTGTACTAAGACCACCTTCTCAAGTGGCATAACGCAATGCAGTGAAGACGGCGCGCAGAAGAGAAGCACAGAAGTCGACGGGAGTTATGCAATTTTTTGCGTAATTTGCATAACTCCGGTCGACTGCCACTGAATCGCCGAAGTAAGTGTAGACATAGCCTGAGTCCCAAGAACTCATTGTCTTCCCATGGGTTGGTTCTGTTCCTCTATCTGCAGGGCAAAACCTGTCTAACTTAGCCTGTAGGGATGTGTGAGATAGATGAATGCAGACATGTGACAGCTGCATGTTATTTTATAACCCTTTTCTCCAATACTTTGTGCTTCTGCTAATAAACCTACATGTTTAAAGGAGGCTGGTGGTGACAGTGTAGCTCTGGTCACAAGCACTCAAAGTGAAGAGACTCAGGTGTCCAGTGGGACCTGCATCGTGATAAGCATTTGGCATAGACGAGGTGTTGTACCCAGCTCTAAGAGTGGGACAATTGTGAAATTCCACCCCAAGACAGGAAAATACCTGGTTAAGAGGATAAAGAGGTCATATGTTCCGTTTTTACTGTGACAATCCCCATTCTTCTCGGCCAGCCTATCTTGCTGTGGAGTGCACTTAAGCATTCAGAATAGCAACTTTTTGAAATTGGATCCCAGATATCGATCCCCTCAAGACAATGATTCAGAGATTCATAGAATTTAAGGTCAGTAGGGACCATTGGACCATCTAGTCTGACCTCCTGTATTTCTGAGCCTACAGAATTTCTCCCATTTACCCCGTATGAGCCAAATCACTTGTGTTTGATTAAACTAAACTTGTTCATCCATAAAGCTTCTTTTCCAGGAAGGCATCCAGGCTTCATTTGGAGATACCAGGACAATTCACCATCTCCCTTGGGAGTTTGGTCCTCTGGTTAATTACCCTGAGTGTTAAAAATGTGAGACTAATTTCCACATATTGGTTTTCTAGCTTCAGTTTTGCAGCCACTGGTTTCTGTTATACCTTTCCCTTCTAAGTTAAAGAGCCCTTTAAAACCTTGTATTTTGTTTCTGTGGAGGTGTTTGTTCACTGTATTCAAGTTGGTGCTCAGTCTTCCTTTGGAGAAGCTAAGCAGATTCAGCTCTTGAAGACTCTCACTGTAAGGCATTTTCTGCAACTCTTCAATCAGTTTTGTGGCTCTATCTACATCCTCTTCAATGTTTCCATATTTTTAAATTTTGTGCATCAGACCCGAATGCAGAATTCCAGCACTCGTCTCACGAATACCATCTACAGAAGTAAAATCACCTCCCTACTTCTATTCCCTGCACCTCATTTTATATAGCCATGGTTAGTTGGAAAGGACAGAGGAGGAGAAAGATCTGGGTGTATTAGTCAGTGCCAGGATGACTGTGAGTCACCAATGTGATGCGGCTGTGAACAAGGCAAACAAGCTCCTAGAATGTATCAGGCGAGACAGGGAAGTATTAATAGTATTATACAAGGTACTGGCGAGCCCTCCTTTGGAAAACTGAGTGAAATTGTGGTCACTGATATTCAAGAAACATGAATTTGTACTTGCCCAGGTTCAGAGAAGTGCTCCTGGGATGGTCAGAGTAATGGACAGACTGTCTTACTAGGAGAATGGTTGATAATGCAGCATGCTGAGCTGCCAGCAGCCCTCTCCCCAGTCACTAGCCCCCAGAGAGGAAGGATGGGTCAGAGGTTAAAGAGCTCGTCTGGGAGTCCGAAGAACTGGCTTCGTTTCAACGCTCTTCCACAGCCATCTTCTGTGACCTCGGGCAACTCACTCAGTCTGTCTGAGCTTCTCTAATTCATGTTTCAGTACAGCTAACTGTAAAGGTATACATCTAGGATCAAGGAATGCAGGCTGGGGGCTCTATCTTGCAAAGTGATGACTCTGAATAAGACCCAGGGGTCGTGGTAAATAATTAGCTGAACATGGGCCCCCAGTGCGATGTTGAGGCCAAAAAAAGCTAATGTGATATGGGATGTACAATCAGGGGAATCTTGATGAGGAGTAAAGAGGTTATTTTATCTCGGTGTTTGGCCCTGGTGCAGCCACTGCTGGAATATTGTGTCCAGTTCAGGCGTCTACAATTCAAGCAGGATGTTGATACATTGGAGAGGGATTAGAGAAGAGACACAGGAATGATGAAAGGATCAGAAAACCTGCCTTACAGTGATAAACTCAAGGTGCTCCATCTATTTAGCTGAACAAAGAGGTTAAGGGGTGACATGATCACAGCTGTAACTACCTGCCCCAGGAGCAAAGGTTTAACAATGGGCCCTTCACTCTAGCAGAGAAATTGATAACACGATCCAATGGCTGGAAGCTGGAAATAAAGCGTAAATTTTCAACAGTAAGAATAGTGAGAAAAATTTACCAAGGGTTGAGGTAGATTCTCCATTACTGACAGTTTTTAAATCAAGACTGGCTGATTTTCTAAAAGCTCTGCTCTAGGCATTATTTTGGGGCCGTTCTCTGGCCGGTGCTATACAGGCTGTCAGATCAGAGCCTCACAACGCTGCCGTCTGGCCGTGGGCTCTGTGCATTTCTGAATTTCTACAGTGGTGTAAATAGCACTGCCTGACTGTACAGGGTGTTGTGTTGTAAACAGGTTAAAGATTGTGAGGTGCTCGCATGCTACGGTATTTGGGGTCATAGCTCAGTGCCTTTGATAGATGTCAGCTCTGTGTGCCCTCTCAGGCTGATTTGGGCCATTAGCTGGAGAACCTGACGTCTTTCCAACACCCCTTGGTGATGAGGACAGTCATTAGCACAATGTCCTTTTACAAGGGGTTCTGGGCTCCTCCCACAGCTCTGCATTCAGAGGGGGAATCGGGACGTGCTGTAAGAGAGCGAAGGATCTCGAGGGTGTTTCTGGGCTGTCCCTGAATCTGACCCTGATCCCCCAATCGCTCAAGGAACAAGGAGAGCTGCTCTAGTGATGGAGACAGACCTGAGACCCTGGATCCGAGTTTTCAACATCACAAAGTTTAGGACTAGCTGATCGGGGGTGGGGCTTGTTTGGGTCCAATATAGATGCTCCTGGACTGTGGGTGTGACTCAGCGACAGGGGCTGGAGGGCAGGCAGCACCAGGTAGCTGGGGAACCCTCCTTTCCCTGGGCCCATGGTCCATTGGGAAAACATTCCCGGTACACAGAAACCCTAGATTCAAAGGGAGCTCGGAGTGCAAAAACCCCAATGTCCTGAGTCAGGATTTCTTAATAGATCCAATTTCCAGAGGTGCAGGATGCTCTGGGTTGCAGAAGAGCCAATGGAATATCAGTGAGTAGTTCCCAAATCACCTCAGCTATATTTGCTACTGGAAATTTAATCAGCAAATCCATTTTCAAAGTTTTTATTCTCTGACTGGATTGTGAACGTAGGAATTCAGAGCTGTGTTGCTTTGTGGTAACAGGTCATATAAGGCTCATGGAATAGTTCTGTTTCCTGACTGGGTGAGGGCTCCAGCATTTCTGCTCCGTAGATACTCCTCACAGTTACAGGGCATCCTGCATCTCTGTCTCTTCTCTGGTCTCCAAATGCCAGATGTCAGCCCGGTCCCTTTCCCTCTCCTGTGGTGGAATCCCACCATTCTCCCACCCACAGATTGGACCCTGGGCTACAGCACAATGTATATGAACTGGGCTCGCCCAGCATGTCCGACTGAGTTCGGCATCTATGGTTCTTCCCTTTGGGAGTCTGTCACCTGTGTTGAGGACAGTGACCAGCCAGCCTTCCTGAACCAAAGTATTGTTTAATCTGCACTGTATTACAAAGACTCTGTGTTTGTGTAGAGCCAGGGAATGGGTGGGATTTTATCGCATAAAGAGCTGTCTCTGTGTCAGCTCACACCTCAGAATTGCTGTGGATACAGTCAGTACAGAAGGAAGGTGGATGTTTTGCTCCATTGTCCATGACCTGTCACTGTCCCGTCTCTAGTTAAACACCCAGGGGCCATGAGAAAAGCTGCAGAGCTGTTTTGCAGTTGCAGTCCTGACCCTTCCTGAGCACTCTGCCTGCGGCGTGATCCATGAGTTCGGCACCAGCTGTGGGAGGGGCTATTCCAGGGGCAAGGCCGCCCACCCTTCCTCTGCGCACTCACCCAGGTGCTTGTGACTGAGTCTTTTCCAAGCCAGGATTCAAGCGGGAGCCCCAAGAGAAGCCATTCAGGCAGCCCGTACCCTGTGCATGGCTTTTCACACAACACACCTGCAGAGCCTCCCCACCCACCATGCTGCCCCGAGGCAGAGCACATCTGTGTGTGTGAGTGAGAGTCGCACACACAGGAGTCATGACAAGAGACTCAGGCCCAGGGATCCCTCATCCAGGGCTTAATAATCAAACCTAGCTCTTATCTAGCACTTGTCATCAAGAGACTGGCAAATTAAACAGTAATACGTGGGCACAGGACCACCTGGGATTCCCCCAAGAGTTCTGAAGTTTCACTCACACATAAAGGTGCACTGAGTGGTGTTTGACTAAGCTGTATTGCCCTATGTCAGACAGGCTTGCGGATGGGAGGGACTGTTACTCTGTGTGGAAATCCTACATTTGAAATAAAGATGCACAAGAGCCTGTTCATGTGCACGTCACGATCTCAGGGATTCAGCACAGGGCTCATCAGCCGGGAGTAGCAGCAGATGCTCTGATTCTATGGCAATGAGCAACAGCACAGAAATGCTGATAGAGAAATGAGCACATCTAACCCTTGGCTCTTCCTTTCTCTCTGGGGTTTTAGCAGTGCAGGACTATTGCAGCAACTCTGCAAGTCTCAGTTTGCCCTGACAATCTGAGCCTCTGTTATCGGTAATCATTTCTTCACTCCCAGGGGAGGCTCTTACACTAAAATTCTCCAGGGTCTGTTTTCAGCTCTTCCCACTGCTCATGGAGCACAGGGAATCCTCCCGTAGCCCTGGCCAACCTGAGAATCCCCAGGGACTGCAAAGGGGCTTCATAAAGGTCCCTGTCCAGCACTGTGACTTTCAGACGTGAGATTCGTGCACTGATTTTCAGGTCAGAGTACGGAGATTTCCTCTCTGCTGCAGGGATGCCGGTGAGTTGCCTGTTTTTCCAATGTACTTAGTGCTAAGGGCTCAGGAAGAGTTCAAATGAAGAACAATCTGGGCCGGAATTCTCCAGCATGTAGACTGGAACTGTTTAGTGTTGTGAGAAACTCCATGGGATTTAAATAGGGAGCTAAAGATTTACTGTAAGTCATTTAGATAAATATTTCTTTTAAGATCATTTCCTTGTCTCTTCCTGTCTCCTTCTAACTGACTTAGTGCCTTCCTTTTTTTGGTCTGTGTGGTTTTTTTTATGGTTCTCTCAAGTTTTCCAATGCAGCAACTTCACTGCCAGGTTAATATATGCAGTCAAAGCCTCTGCAGTGGGTACGTGTGATAGCTGAGATTTCACAACACAAACGGGTCACACAGGGTTTCACACACTGGCCAGATTCTGCTCTCACCTTCTGCCTCCAGTGATTCACTCCAGATTGATGCTGACATCACTGAGAGCAAAATCAGGGCCCCTGTGTTTTGAAATCCCCATCTTTCATGCTGGGTTACAGGAAGCCACATAAACTGGGTGTCTTCCTTCAGACTCTTTCAGCACCTTAACAGAATAGCTGTCGCTGCTGCAGGACCTGAAGCCAGGATCTTTACAGCAGGGAGGCTAAAGTTCCACACTAAGGGTGAAATCTTCATCCCATTCACATCAATGGCAAAACTCCCGTCAGGGCCAAGATTTCACCCTAAATCCACATTTAGGGACTTAAATAAAAGGCCTGATTTTCACCTGCCGTGAGCCTCCAGTGACTCGTACTGGAGTCGTCCTTCGGCCTCTAAGGATGGGTGAGCACATCTGGACCAGAGAAGAACTGAGAGGAAGTAGCTGAAACCTTAAACTCACAGCTTAGAGCTTCAAAACAATTAGAGTAAAAATTCCAGGGGGGTCTGCACTGTCTGTTCCCCTGCCTCTCTCGTTCCATAGAGGATGAGAAACATCAAAATACAGTAAAAAGAAAAAGATGTTTCTGACTTAGAGGAAACCAGACAGTGTTGGAAATCTCACTGGAGTCGATCCCAGTGTGCGTGTGGGGCAGAACATGCAGTATCCAGATCGCAGTGGCACAGAGTACTGAAACAGTGCGAAATAGGGAATGGACATCCTGCCTAATTCACACACCAAAGAGGTGTAACTAGGCCTCCTGCAATCTCCTGAGGCAGGGTGTGTCTCAGACTGTAATGTAATATAGACACACTGTAGTAGATTGTCTCTGACACCTACCTCCATCCAGCCCATCCCTCCTCCTGTGACCAAACTTCAGCAATGGCCAACATGGAAAAGCAACAGCAGGAAGTTGTGTCTGGGTTTCTAACTGGCGGGTATATACTAAAGCTTGTGTCGTTTTGAGGAAATTACTTGTGCTGACTCCTTTTAGACTCCACGTCCTCTTGTTATACTTGTAAAAGAAAAGACTAGCAGGAGCATATTCAGGGGGACAAGGCTTTATGTCATGTTTATTATACATGTAAGAATATCAAAAAGCCATCACATTCACACACACATTCATAAAGTTCTGCAAGCTGCTGTGATACAATGACCAGTCCTTTCATGCATTGCTCAAGCCAGACTAGTGGCCAACTAGGCTGGGCACGAGGAGGAGCCAGGCCTCTATCAGTCGTGAATCTGATACTCCAGATGACAATTGCAGAATGAGACCCAAAGTTTCCTGTGGCTGGAGGGCATTCATATTTACATTTCACCTTTTTTTTTTTTTTTTTTAAACTGGCTTTCAATTTCACTGATGTGGGTTTTTTGTTTTTGTTTTTTTGACTCCTTGCTATAAGTGCTTCAAGATCTTCCAGCATTCACAGGTTGTTAATCTGAAAGACAAAGCAGAACAACCTTCCCTCTCCCTATCTGGGAGGTATCACTAAACATATTAGCTAATTTAATTGACTTTTATTCTCAGACACAGCCAGGCCTCAGTCCCTTTTCTCCCTTCCCTTTTTCCCCAGGAGAGGACTCTTGAGCTTTTAACTGTGATTTGATCACCCCTCCCACATGGGGCTCAGCAAATGCATCACAAACCCTGGCTGGTGGTTTGCTTAGGGCTTACTGAAAATTTCAGAGGCTTCCAGGGTGTCACAGGAGGCACTTTTCATAGGACTCTGTTAGCAAAGTTAACCGGCACTTTTACTTCTGCCAAGACATCAATAAAAAACAAAACAAAACCAGTTCATCTTAAACTTACAAAACAGGATTTTACAACCCAGAAATATTAGTTTAGGTCCTTAAAACCTTACAGATTTACACAATATATTTGCTGTTGAAGAAAACACAGACTTCACTTCTGTTTGGATGGGCAAGGAAAAGACCTTTATTAACAAGGTAATTACCTGGGGCAACAGCTTTAGCTGAACTGCGCCCCTAATTCGTGTTGTGTGACGGTTTTTATATAGCCTTATTACCAAGTCATTGTTACACAGCAAAATGCATTAAGTGTCACGTATACAAGGAACTTTCCGTATTTGGTTACAAAGGAAGGCAACAGCAGGAAGTTGTGTCTGGGTTTCTAACTGGCGGGTATATACTAAAGCTTTGTGTCGTTTTGAGGAAGAGTTACTTGTGCTGGCTCCTTTTAGTCTCCATGTCCTCTTGTTATACTTGTAAAAGAAAAGACTAGCAGAATCTTATTCAGGCTCCATATCTAGTTGGCAGCCGATCACAAGCAGAGTGGCCTAGGGTTCATTAATGACCTGGAGGATGGAGTAGATTGCACCCTCAGCCAGTTTGCAGATGACACTAAGCTAGGGGGAGTGGTAGATTCCCTGGAAGGTAGGGATAGGATACAGAAGGACCTAAACAAACTGGAGGATTGGGCCAAAAAAATCTGATGAGATTCAACAAGGACAAGTGCAGAGTCCTGCACTTAGGACGGAAGAATCCCATGCACAGCTACAGACTGGGGACCGATGGTCTAGGCAGCAGTTCTGTAGAAAAGCACCTGGGGGTAACAAGTGGATAAGAAGCTGGATATGAGTCAGCAGTGTGCCCTGGTTGTCAAGAAGGGTAATAGCATATTGGGCTGCATTAGTAGGAGCATTGCCAGGAGATCGTGGGAAGTTATTATTCCCCTCTATTCGGCATTGGTGAGGCCGCATTTGGAGTATTGTGTGCAGTTTTGGGGACCCCACTACAAAAAGGATGTGGAGAAGTTGGAGATACTCCAGCGGAGGGCAACAAATAGTGACAGTCTGATTACTCCAAGGAGACACTTTCCTTTTAATTTCTTATTCTTTTACTGCAGCTCTGATCTACTATTTTGTTACCAAAAATAAAAAGAATCCAGAATCTTTTTTCATTCTTCTGTTTTTGGCTGCCTCTCCACTGCCATGGCCACATTCTTTGGTTCTTATTTAAAAAGATATTAAACCTATAAAGCATTGAGGTACCTCTCAAGGGTTAAATGCTGAATAACAAAGCCAAACAGCAGTAATTTATCTGTGTCTGGCAAAAAAAGTGTTTGTCAGTTTGGTAACTTTGAATTAAAGATTCAAATGGAGTTTAGTGGTGTTATTTAAAAAATCCAAAACAAAACCAGTTCATCTTAAACTTACAAAACAGGGTTTTACAAACCGGAAATATTAGTTTAGGTCCTTAAAACCCTACAGATTTACACAATGTATTTGCACACAAAATTTTTTTCTTGCACCGATCTAATTCTATTTACACAGCTGTACACACATTACATTTTCTTTTATACATTTGGAAGAAGTTAATTTCCAAAGAAACCCTTTTTTTCTTTTAGGGATTTTACCTAAATCATCCATATTCAAATTATTTCAGTCAGGATTCAAAGACCATTCCTTTGGGGAAAAGGGCCCATTTTTTCCTTCAGAATGGCTGCAAATAAACCAAGATTTCTTTTCCTATAACACTTTTCACAACTTTCAACTGCAATTCTCTTAACTTTTCTCTTTTCCTTTAATATGCTTACTTTTGCCTTCAGTTTAATATATTTTAGCATTATGAAGTTATTCTTTGCTGCCATAGCTTTTAATATTTCACTGGCAACATGGTTTTGTAATCTTAAACTCTCCATTCTCTTACTCACAGTGCTGTGTTTATCAGCCATTGTTTTTACTGAGCTAATTCAAATGTATTTTTATTAATTTCTTAAGGTGACATACTGTTCTTGTCAAACCTGAGCCACCAAGTACCAACTTTGCAACACAGCTGCCTTAGTCTATGCTTTGTCAAAAAAAAAAAAGTTTTACATTCAAAGTGTGTCCAAAGTTCCTTCCATCAAAATCTGTTAAGTCACCCCTAAACCATCTCTCTTAGACTCAAAGAGCTCAATCTATTTAGTCTACCACTGTAAGGCAGGATTTCTAATCTTTAAAGATTCTTCTGGCTCTTCTCTGAATCCTCTTCAGTGTATCAACATCCAACTTGTGGACGCCAGAACTGGACACATTAGTCCAGCAGCAGTTGCACACTGCCATGGAAAGAGGTAAAACAACTTCTCTTCCTCAACGTGAGATTCTCTGTTTATCATCCCAGGATCACTTTAGCTCTTTTGGCCACAGGCACTTACAGGGACCTCATGTTTAGCTAATTATTCCTTCACGCTCCCAAAATCTTGTTCAGAGTCACTGTTCCCACGATAGAGTCCCACTTTGTGTAAGTATTGTCTTCCTTCTTTGTTCATAGACACATACATCTACAGAGCTATATTAGAACACATATTGTTTGCTTCAACCCAGTTTGCCAACCAGTCCAGATTGCTCGGAATCAATGACCCATCCTCTTCCTTATTTACAATCTCCCAATTTTTGTGGGATCTGCAAACTTTATCAGTATTCAAGCATGAGAAGGGTAAGGAGCTGGGTTGCTGTCGGGTGTTTATGCTTACCCTTGCCTGTTAAAAAGGCAGAATAAAGATTTTCCCCCCAATGAACTTACACGTTGCACCTGTTGACTTTGAACATCATCTCTTATCACTATGCTTCATTAGCTCCCTCTGAGGACATCTCCTGACTGGACTATGGCCTAAACAATTTGGTGCCATCTGCAAATCATAGAATCCTAAAAAATTGGGGTTGTAATGGATCTCAGGAGGTATCTAGTCCAACCCCTGCTCAAAGCAGGACCTACCCCAATTAAATCATCCCAGCCAGGGCTTTGTCAAGCCGGGCCTTAAAAATTTCTAAGGGAGGAGATTCTACAACCACCCTAGGTAACCCATTTCAGTGCTTCAGCAGCCTCCTAGGGAAAAAGTTTTTCCTAATATCCAACATAGACCTCCCCCACTGCAACTTAAAATCATTGCTCCTAGTTCTGTCATCAACTACCATAGAGAACAGCCTAGCTTCATCTTTCCAGGAGCCCCCCTTCAGGCAGTTGAAGGCTGCTATCAAATCCCCCCTCGTTCTTTTCTTCGGTAAAGTGAACAAGCCGAGTTCCCTCAGCCTCTCCTCATAAGTCATGTGTTCCATCCCCATAATCATTATTCTTACCCTTTGCTGGACTCGCTCCAATTTGTCCACATCCTTCCTCTAATAGGGGGCCGAAAACTGAACAATACTCCAAATGTGGCCTCACCAGTGCCAAATAGAGGGGAATAATGTTGCCACTTCACTGCTCACCCCCTTCTAAATCGTTAGTAACTATAAAATATTTACCATGGTATTTGTTGCCAAGTGCCTAACCCCCTCGCTGTGTTTCTCTCCCTTCACAGGCACCCTGAGCATTTCTGAGCTTGATCAGTGCCTCGACCCTCTCATGGAGGCTTTCAACCTCACCTCCTCCGACACATCAACATTCATCCTAAACGGCATCCCTGGGCTGGAATCTGCCCATGTCTGGATTTCCATCCCTTTCTCTCTGTTTTACATCATCAGCCTGCTTGGAAATTTTACGGTTCTATTTGTTGTTGGCAAAGAGGAGACCCTGCACAAGCCCATGTTCCTGCTGCTCTGCATGCTGGCGCTCACAGACATCGGACAGTCTACCTGCATCGCGCCAAAGGCACTAAGCATATTTTGGTTCCGTTCCAAAGTCATCACTGTGGATGGCTGCCTCACCCAGATTTTCTTCCTTTACGTGCTTGGTGCTACGCACTCAGCCGTCCTCGTCACAATGGCCTTCAATCGCTATGTTGCCATATGTAAACCTCTGAGATACGCCACCATCCTCACCAACACACGAATCGCTAAGCTAGGGCTAGTTTGCTTGATAGGAGCTGTGCTCTGTGTTCTTCCCATGACCCTGCTACTGCGGAGGCTGCCATTCTGCACCAACCACATTATCCCCCACACATACTGTGAGCACATCGTTGTGGTGAAGATCTCGTGTGGGGACACCACAGTCAACAGGATGTATAGCCTGGTGATAACATTAGTGATCAACGCGTCAGACCTGATACTCATTGGCCTGTCCTACGGGCTGATCATCAGGGCCGTCCTAAGGATCTCCTCCAAAAAGCCCACTGGAAAGCCCTCAACACCTGCACACCCCACATCTGTGTGATGCTGATGTCTTGTACTCCCTACCTCTTCTCTACCCTGACACACAGGTTTGGTCAGGGCATCGCTGCCCATGCGCACATCCTCTTGGCCAACCTCTATCTCCTTGTGCCCCCATGCTCAACCATATCATTTATGGGGTCAAAACCAAAGAGCTTCGTGACAAAGTGGGAAAATACACCTGCAGAATGTGATCACCTGGGGCCACTGACTTTAACCCTGTGTGATAGGAGGAGCAAAGGATGTCTCCATGGTAATCAAGGGTGCTCTGCCTCTATTTCGCTGAGCTCAGGCGTGTGGCAGTTCACAGTCTGAGAAATTCCTCACACCCGATATCTTATCACTCCATCACCAAGCACTGCTCTCTCCGACTATCACCCGTTATCTTTCAGCGTCATCACCCATCATCGCCCACCACTGCACACCCTGCCACTCAGCCTTTCCATGACTTCCTGACCACCAGCACTGGTGGCGTCTCATACGCTCTCAGACTTATTTTTCATCACTATAGTTGTTGACTCTCATCATTCCTCACTCTTCTCCATCTTTCACTCTTTTGTCCCTCTCTGCCATCACACAGTCGCCAACTCTGCCACCCACCAGCCACAACAATTCAATCCAGTCCTGAGTCTAACCAAATTAGTCATCAGAAAGAATGTGGACAAATTGGAAAGAGTCCAGGGGAGGGTAACAAAAATGATGAGGGGGCTGGAGCACATGACTTATGAGGAGAGGCTGAAGAAACTGGGTTTGTTTAGTCTTCAGAAGAGAAGATTGGGGAGGGGATTTCATAGCAGCCTTCAACTACCTGAAAGGGTATTCCAGTGAGGATGGTGCTCAATGGTGGCAGATGTCAGAACTAGGAGCAATGGTCTCAAGGCTGGTCCTCTGGTTTGGGCTCTGCTCTGTGTGTCAGGAGAACTGGGTTCATTCCCTTGCCCTGTGTGACTGTGAACAAGCCACAGAGTGTCTCTGAGCCTATGCACAAGCAGATAATAACCCTGTCCGGCCTCACAGAGATGGCAGGAAGATGAATACTTTCAAGGTGCTCAGATACTCTGAGGAGGGGGCCGGGGGAGACACTAAGATCACGTCTGTCAGGCATGAAAATAGCAACACCCCTGACATTTGGCTGTCTGTTGTTCCAATACGAGTGCCTACAACTGCCACTACTGATGCAATGTACTGGGAAATATTTGTAGACTATATATCACTTAGAGACGCCGATGGACTGATTCTGATAACACTCAATCTGATGCCGATAACTACTATAGTTTTCATTCCATGATTCTGTAAAGACAGCTGGACAATAGCATCACATCTCACCCACCTCAGCTTCCAACAACAGCAGCTTCAGTGCTTCCACATCATCTTGATTGGAGTCCCAGGTCTCAAACCAGCCCATGTCTGGCTGGCGTTCCTTCTGTGCTCATTGTACCTCTGCTGGACCAAAGTTAGTAGTTCTGCAATTTCACATTTGAGTTCCTTCAGAAATCTTGGGTGAATCCTATCTGGTCGTGGTGACTTATTACTTTTCAGTTTATCAATCTCCTGATGACATGTGCTATATAAGAGCTAGGTTTTATTAGTAAGCCTTGGTTGAGGAATCCCTGTATAGTCAACTACTGTCTCCCATCCCACTGCAGGCCCATCCAGCTGGTGCATGGCTTTGGTGCTGCTAAATGGCTCAGATACCAGATCCAAGTGCCTATTTTAGCCTGTAGGTGCCCAGGGATAATGTCCTGTTTGTTCGTTTCACATCCCCAGGCACATTCCCGTCCATAGCAAAGACTGAAAAATAATAATAAATTCTGCTCTAAACCCAGGACAATCGAGTGATTTTGATCGCTTAATATTTTATTTAAATGATGCATAATTAACCCGAGGAAATCCCGGGCACCAGGTGCTGTTTTTTAGGAGATTAGGAGGATTCAACAAAGGGACAGGACATTTTTACGTCTGACAGGACCACGCACAAGTGTGTGCAAAGGAGTAGAAAAATTAGAAGAGTGTTTATTTCTTTTAGTTTCTGATCATGACCTTCTGCTCTCATCCTGTGGCTGCGAAAAGGAAGGAGGGTTTTGTGGGTAAGGCAGGGCACCAGGATTTAATCGACTCACATTTAATCCCAAGCTCTGGCACAGACTCCCTGTGTGACCTGGGAGCTTGATAGGCAGAGCTGAGCCCAAACCACAGGTCCAAAATCCCAGCTGAACTGTCTGGGTTCCCTGGTATCCCAGAGGTGCCCCCTGCTCTCTGTGGAGCCTCAGTGGAGTTTAAAGCAGCCTGGGGGCTCAGCTGACCTCTCCCCATTGGCAACAGCTTCACAGAGCACAGCATGCTCTGTCCAAGACCTTGTTGACGGGTAACACCCCGGGGTGCCCCCTTGTGGCCTGAGGCTCCTGAGGTACCCTGCAGGCACCCTGCCCCTCCCTCTAAGGTCCTTGCAGTGACTTACTCTCAGACTGGAAGACTGAAACTAAGATCCCCCTGTGTGGGGTCGTACTTGTTCTCCAAAACACAGGCTCTCTTACCCTGCGCCCCACCATTCTCCATTACCCAGGAGCCCGCCCTCCTTGCTGGGGTCTGCGTTGGTTCAGGCTCGCTGCAGCTTTCCTGGCTCCTCGCCAGCTTGTCCCCTCGGTAGCTCAGTCCCTTCCCCCAGGCTGAGCGAGAGCAGCCTTCCTTCCCCTGCTGCTGTGGCCATGTTCTGAGAGAAAAGGCAGCCGGCCCTGCTCCCACGGCTCCTGCGGGTGATGGAGTGAGGGGAGCCAGGCCCTGCCCTGCACTACAAGGTCCCGATCTCAGTCCCGTAAAGAAGCCGTAGGCTGGGATTTCCCAAAGCAGGAACTATTCCCCAGCCGGGACCATCTTCCTCTCTCCACGTAGCTGCCTCTGCCTGGCCTCTGTCAGCTCCCAAAGTCCCAGGAACATTAAAGAGCCACACAGTAGAGCAGCGGGTGACTGACCCCGCTGTCCTCTCCCACCCTTAAAGGGGAGAGTCCCCGACAAACCTCCTCTAATGGCCACTGAATGGCTGGGCTGGGCTAGGAGCTGGCTGTGTTTCTGCTGGGGAGAAGAGGCCCATTTTTGCCCCTTTGCATGGCTGGGGCAGCACAACTGGAGGGGATGGGGAGGGAATTTGGGCCTGAGTCTGTGTGTGCGACCCTCACTGACACACACAGCTCTGCTCTGCCTGTGGGTTTGTAGCGAGTGATCCATCCCTCTCTCCTAGACCCAGCTTCTGGCAGTCAGAGGCTTAGAGACACCCAGAGAATGGGGCTGCCTCCCTGACCAGCTTGGCTGATAGCCATCGATGCACCTGTCCTCCGTGAACTCATGTAATTCTTTTCTGAACTCAGTTATACTTTTTACCTCCACAACATTCCCTGGCAAGAGTTCGACAGGCTGCCTGCCCATTATGTGAAAAAGAACTTCCGTTTGTTTGTTTAAAACCTGCTGCCTATTAATTTCATTGGATGACACTTGTTATGTGAATGGGTAGATAACTGTTTCTTAGTCACTTTCTCCACAATATTTATGATTTTATAGAGCTCCGTCATATCATAGAATCATAAAATATTACAGTTGGAAGGGACATCCTAGAGGTCATCTAGTTCAACCACCTGTTCAAAGCAGGACTAACCTCAGCTAATTCAGCTAATTCATCCCAGCCAGGGCTTTGGGAAGGCACATCTTAAAATCCTCTGAAGATGGAGTTTCCACCACCTCCCTAGGTAACCCATTCCAGTGCTTCACCACCCTTCTGGGAAAAAGGTTTTCCTAACATCCAACCTAGACCTCCCCCACTGCAACTTGAGACCATTGATCCTTGTTCTATCATCTACTACCATTGAGAAAACCTAGCTCCATCCTCCCTGGCATGTCCTTTCTAGTAGTTAAAGGTTGTTATCAAATACCCTCTCATTCTTCTATTTTGCAAAGTAAACAAGCCTAGTTCCCTCAGCCTTTTCTGCAAAACTACTGCCTAGCCAGTCAGTCCCCAGTCTGTAACTGTGCATAGGATTCTTCCATCCTAAGTGCAGGACTCTGCACTTGTTCTTGTTGAACCTCTTCAGATTTATTTTGGCCCAATCCTCCAATTTGTCTAGGTCACTCTGTATCCTATCCCTACCTTCCATGATATCTACCACTCCCCTAGCTTAGTGTCATCTGCAAATTTGCTGAGGGTGCAATCTACCCCATCGACAAGATCACTAATGAAGATGTTGAACAAAACTGGCCCCAGGACTGACCCCCTGGTCACTCTGCTTGTTAATGGTTGCCAGCTAGACATTAAGCTGTAGATCACTCCCACAGAGCTCGATATCTAACCAGCTTCCTATCCATTTTATAGTACATTCATCCAACTTAATTCAACCCATACTTC
>NW_027130640.1:0-16757 GCF_026122565.2 Emydura macquarii macquarii
GGTTTTCATAAATCGTCATTTCATTTAATAAATCATCCAGTTGAGCTTCATTGCTTCTGTCAGAATGGGGAAGAAGTACTCAGAGGTGGGAACTGGCGAAATCTGGCAGTCTGGTTTGCAAGAGAGGGAAGTGAGGTAGGGTCACTTAAAATTAGTCTCCTGAACTCAAACCTGTGGAAATGGCCTCTGCAGAAAGCTTTGCAGTAATGGGTACATGATCCAGGGAGGACACAGTTAGGCTGTTCTCAACAGTAGTAGACTGACCAAGACAAGGAGCAATGATCATGATGCAGTGGGGGAGGGCTAGGTTGAATATTAGGGAAAAAAATTTACTCAGGAGGTGGTGAAACATGGAATGGGTTACTGGGAGGTGGTGAGATCTCATATTTTGAGGTTTTAAGGGGGGTGGCTTAGCAGCCAAGCCCTGGCTGAGATGATTTAACTGAGAGTTAGTCCTGCTTTGAGCAGGGGCTTGGACTAGATGGCCTCCTGAGGTCCTTCCAGCTCTAATATTCTATGATTCTATATAGAAACAGAAGGCACATTTAAGTATCTAAGTGGTGAAGCTAATAGAATACCAAACTGGGCTTTGGGAGAACCAAATAATGTTGCTGGAATTGAAGACTGCATAGAAATGTATGCAGATGGCAGATGGAATGACAAATCCTGTAAAGAACAGCGGTTAATAATCTGTGAATTTTAATCTCCCTGTCCCTGTTGTTTTCATTAAAATCAATTGGTGCAAGTGAGCTTGCAGTTTTCATAATTATATAACTTTGTTGATTTACAGTAGCCTCATGTTTTAAATACTGTGCTGCTGTATCACCAATGTAAAGATATAAATATGCTGAACGTAGCTGAAATTTGTATTGTGCATGATAAATTGCATTGCAGTAAAATAATCATGCAACTTTGATTTGTGTACTGAGCTAGTTAAAACTGGAGATACTACAAGTACTGTGAGAAATCGAGACCTACGCAGTTTCAGATTGACATAAAAGCAACTATCATGAGGAATTGACAGAGAATACAGTTCAGAGATGTCTCTAATTTAAAAAGCCAAAAGATGACCATTCTGCTTCACCATAGTTCCAGCGGAGAGTGCCTTAGCTTTGTGCAGCGTAAGAATGGAAATGCTGGATTAAGCTATCCCCACATTATTGTATGCAGCATAGTTGTAGCCCTCTGGGACCCAGCATAATAAAGAAACAGCTTGTCTCTCTCTCCAGTGGAAGTTGGACCAATAAAAGATATTACCTCGCCCACCTTGTCTCTCTAATATCCCCACATTACTCAGAAATCTAAGAAAGACTTTAATCTTAGAAAATGTAGGTAACATTGTATGATGGCTTCTCAGTAGAAACTAACTTTAAAGTCCCATTCAAGATCATTTTAACACTGCCAAAATAGCTTTCTCCTATCTACACTGTCATTTAAACTGTTTTTAGCACCAGTTCTGGGAACCCATTGCTAAAAATGACTGTCCAGCAGCAAGTCATTTTTTTAGGTAATCTCAAACACAGCCAAGGCACTTTTGCCATGAGAATCCACAGGTGAATCTGACAAGCAAAAGGCAGGTTCTGGCCCCCTCCCTTACTTGTGGAAAAATAATTTACATAGAGCGAACAGGTATGGAAGACTCCAGCCCTAAACAATGTGGAAATGACTCGCCTATTTTCATTGTCTAAATGGAATGAAGTGCAAAACAGGAAGAAGAAGAAAAGGAAATTAGATTTTGTTTTAAATTTGGTGGTTATTTATGCAGATAATTAACTTTTTTCAGGCATAAGAATGTTTTTGACCTTGCCCATTTATTTAGATATGCAGTGTCATCTTCTGGACCACCAGTATTTTCTTTGTTTGAAGATCGAGTTCAAACAGAGAGTTTTTGTTTACTCTTCTTTTTTCAAAACTAACACTGGCTTTTTTGTCAACCAAATTTGCCAAGTCTCATTTATTTTGAAAGAAACTCCCTTATTCTCTTTAACATGGAATTTTTCCTCTTGTGAGGAAGGGTTTTGCAGTTAGACCATAACAGTTACTCTCTCTCTCTTTTTTTTTTTTTTTTTTTTTAAATCTCCATCACTCCAGTTAGCAAGGTGACAACCAAAAATCAAGGGTGTTTAAGCATCAGTTACGTTTGGGATTCCAACACAAAATAGTAATGTTAAAATAAATTTAAAAACCTGTTTCCAATTAAATTAAAAATAAAATAATTGAAAACTTTCTTGTTCATATTAAGCTTTGAAATCCTCTTCCCACCTTTTAATTAATTGATCGTTTTAATGTCATCTCTCTGCCCTTTCCAGTTTCCTCTGTCATGCCGTCTCTTCCCTTTTCTTTGCTTGGCCTTCCTCCTCCTTTCTAACGATAGCTTCGCCTCTTCTATCCTGAGTTATTTTTTTCCCCTTTTTTGTTTTCTGCTGCCTTACTAGCCCTGTCTACCAGCAGGAATAATGAGGAGTTCACTTGCTTACAAAAACCATTTAGGCCTATTTAGTTTCAGTAAGCTGCAGCTTTTAATTTTACCAAAGTATTAAGTAAACAAGTATTAAGAAAAAGTGCAATTATATGCAAGTGAGAGTAAAGTGTGGCATCTCGTGACGACCTGGCAGGCTGCAAATCCTGGTGTTAACTGGGTAGGTATGAGAGGCCATTGTCAAAGCCTGAGTCATTCTTGTTTCTTCCCCTGTTGGGGGTGGGGGAGGGGAGAGTGAAGGAAATAATAGGTTATAGACTATTTTATACTTTACTGTTCGAGTCATGGTAAAATAGATGGCAATTTTCCAATAACCATTTCAATAAATCCCCTTTCATGATAGGCCATTTTAATATATCAAATTATGATATTCAGATAGTATCTCCTAGTCACAACATACTGCACAGAAGGCCAATTTTATCATGTTTTAAAATGAAATACCTGCATACAGGGTCAGATGTACGGGCAGGCGCCCCAGCCGAACACCTGGGTTTCTTGGCCTGAAGGGCACCAGGCTTGGGGTGCTGTTTTTGTTGTTAGTGACAAAAGGGAAAAATGGAATGTTTGAAGTAAAATGTTTAAAGTATTCCATATGTGCATTCATTTTTTACTAACCTCCTAGAATGTTCTGGACCTTGTAGAATCTCGTGGAACCTTCCAGATTTTCTGAGAATAATATTTTCCTCAAACCTCCTAGAATGTTGTAGAATCATTTCAGTTATTCTTAAAATTAAAAAGTGACTATAAGCTTAGAGGAAACAATTTTATTTTATTTGCCTATATATGGCATGAATAAATCCAGATTTACAGATCCTAGTGTGTCATCTTACATGGCAAGGATAAATCATGCATGCAAATCGTGCATCAAAGTCGTGAAATGGACTACAACTGCAATTAAACAATAAGATATTCAAAAGTTTAACAAATGGAGTGCAAGGTGGGGGGGAGAAACACCAAAGACGCTACTCACCTGGGATGCCATTTGGCCTAGGGCCAGCACCGTCCGCATAAAAGTATGCATCTCTACTGATATCTCTTGTATGAGGGCTTGATATTGACCTCAGATACGGACCCATTATCTAAAGTCTGAAAGTCTTCAACAGTATTATTTTATCAGTGTGAATAGCTCCAGGGTAGAGACAGGTGTTCCATTGATTTCAATTGTCTGATGTGTTTTGGGAGAACAGGAAGTGCTGTTCTAGTCTGACATTCATACACAGCCTCTGGTATTATTTGAAATGATGTCTCCGATGGAGATGTCCCATGATTAATGTAAATTCACTTACAACAGTTTTCTATATCCGAGGATATAATCCCAAAAAAGATGCTCTATATCTAATGAGAACTTTCAATAAGAGACAGTGACAGATTACTCTTAAAATTGTCTTGAGGGAACTTGTGCAAATTGGTTTTTATATAGTGTACTGTATAATTAATGCTCCCTTTCTGTTGTCTCCGACTGCTAGAAGGCCACTTGTTTGATAGCTTAGCTGCCTTAAAAGTTTCAAATTTAGTGGAAAGAAAGCAGAGGTTTTGTTTTTAATTATAATAAAATAAATATGAACGTGTCATAGTATAAAATATGGATCTTTATGATTGGACTGCAAATCAACCAAGAATTTGTGTAGATTTTTTTATGAACACAAATGGTTAATTCAGCTTTATCATAAGAAAAAGCTAGGTTTTTTTTATCCCATTTAGAGCATGGGATTAGGAGTTAAAGGACCTAAATTCTAATCTTGATTCTGCCAGTTGCTTGCAGGCAAAAGTCTACATTTCTCCATCTGTAAAATAGGGATAATATTTTCCCACCTTTGTAAATGATGTAACTATCTTTGGATGAGAAGCTCCATTAAGTAAAAAATATTAGTAGTAAATTAATATGAAGAACCTGGAAAGCTTTTCCCTGCCAAAAGTCACGTAAGTAGACTTAAACCACTACTTAGTCCTGACTCACGTCATTATTAGTATATAATTTGAAATGTCTTGTTGAAGGCTACAATATACAGAATGTACCATGTGGCTTTAACAACATTTGCTTATTATTATTATTATATTAGTAATATTATTAATAAATAATAAGTAATTACACAATAATTAATAAGTAATTATAATTATATAACAATTAATAATTAATAATGGTTAATAATTATTAACAATTATTTCTAATAATTCCTGATTAATTTTACAGATGCCCCAGTGTAGAGGCAAATTCTGCAGGGAAGAAATTTTGTAACTTTGGATGCAGTAACAGAGAGAAATTTAGAGCTGGTCAGATCATTTTCAGCAAAATAACATTTCACTGACGCATCTAATTTTAGAGAGACAGGCTGGCACTCTCTCACTTTACAGCAGGTGGTTCAGGCACTGGCCTGGAATGTGGACCAAGTGCAAGTCTCTGTTCTGCCTGATTAAGAGTGCACTGCGATGAACAACTCTCCTTTGAAACTTTCCCAGATCTCAGGCCACCCTACTTTTGTGAATAGAAAAGCTCAGGTTTTGAACTGAAAATTGGCATGTCAACACAATTCTGGTGTCATGAAAATGTTCAAAAGGTTTTGTTTCCATTCCAATATGGTACAAAAACAACCTGTGAAACCTCAGAAGTTGCCACAAAACAGAATTGTCATTCTCTGGTCAGTTCTATTGACATCTCTATCACAACGCATTGTCTGAAACACATTTTAGAGTTTAGACTGCCCAAGGAAGCAGGGCCATGGGAGTTTTTGGTCTTCACATTGGTCTGTGGATACTTGCTGGTGGTCTGAGGAAAGATGGCTGCTACATAGTGCTGACTCTCCTCCTTCACCACACTCACGCTAAAAGAAACTAAAAGCACTTTCTTAATATTAATTTTCTGAGTAAACAATTGCTTTATTTGCCACAGGACTGTTGTGCCAGTCTCAGTAGGAAGAGGGAGAGTGGGTTCAATCAGAATGGAAGTGTCCCCCATGCAATCTCTCCATTAGAATGTGGTCCACACTGTGATAAAGTTTGCAAGGCTGCTGCCATAGTAGATCCAGGGCATCTGATTTCAGGAGAAAGAGAATTGCGGCTTCTCCAGCTTGCTCCGTGTCCAGGCCGAAGAACAAAAATGCGATGCCTGTGCTCCAATCCCAGCGCCTGCTATAATATGAATAACAAAGGAGCCCTCTGTGAAGATGCAAATAGGGTCTCATCAACCTAATGCTCTGGCAGCTGTTTTGTCAGTTTCAAGTTAAAATCAAGGGGCCAGAGTTTTTATCTATTGACCTCAATGGGAAAAGGAAAGCGTCCAAAATTCATCGTTAAAGAACATGGAAAAGTCTAGCTGCCTTAACAGTTGTTTGGTGGCAAGTTACCCATTTAACCATTGAATTTATTTCGGCGAAAGGATTAAATAGATGTATGCACAATGAAATGCAGGGACTGTGTAATCAGGTCAGTGGAAAACTCACCTGTCCTCATCTCTGCCCCCATGCCATTTGTACCTCTTACCCATTGTATCATCGCTAAAATAGAGTCCGATCCTGCAGTTTTATCTGCTTGGGTAAACCTTTTGCACCATCCTGATACCCTTCCACAAGTCTAACTGCAGGATCTGGCCCTTAGATTGCACATACCTTGAATCAGGGACTGTGTCATTTATTTGTGCCTTGAACTATATAAATATTAACTTGCTGGTAATGATAGCCTGGCAGTGAGTGCCTTGAGGAGAAAACAAACTGTTGTTGACAGAAGAGGACAAAAGGATTGGTTCAGATTATTTGCATGTGTTACTGTAACTGGCAGCTATTTTTTTTTTCTTTTTAAACAGGCAGA
The DNA here is from genome assembly GCF_026122565.2 of Emydura macquarii macquarii. Taxonomy (NCBI): domain Eukaryota; kingdom Metazoa; phylum Chordata; order Testudines; family Chelidae; genus Emydura; species Emydura macquarii. Next base: position 6,281 of record NW_027130640.1, read on the forward strand.
AACTGTTTTTTTTTCTTTAGGGTGAAATTCACCCTTCTGCAGAAAGATGGCCAGAGTAAGTGCCTCCACACACCACATGAGCCCTATACAGTGGCTGTGCAGGGGATCGGCCAGTGGAACAAGCAGCATGCAGGGGTTACTGGACACCCCCTGTGTGTTATGGAATAGCTCTCCATATTACTCTGTGCAGCGCCAGTGCAGAAGGCTAGTTTGGGGGCAGGCCAAGGGAGGGGTTGCAGAGCCATGTCCACATGGATCCAGTGGTCACAGCACCCACAAGCTAAACCAGCAGCCATGGTGAAGGTAATTTTGACAGCAGCCCCACTCCTAACTTTTTGGAGTGAATTTAATCTCCCCTCCCTCTCTTAACCTATAATATCCCAATTCCATTTTTGCCATCCCCAAAAACTGTCTTCTGTCTCTGGAAGAGCTTTAGCAGATTTATATTTGATAGACATTTCAAAATGGGGCAAAGTCTCATTCATTGGCACTGCATCAATTTAATGCCAACCTGCTGGGAGACTGAATGTAAATATTGTAGAAATTAGTCTTGTGAGAGTAACATTATTTGAGTCTAACATGTGGGGGGAGGTGTTTTCCCTGATTAATTCTGACCATATGCTTTTAGCGAATGGTAAAATTTATTTCCTTCTTGTTTTCTAACAAGTGGCAAAACTAGGATCTGTTTTCAACTGGCATCTAAACCTCAGAATCTCCAGAAAAAAGAAATGAATTGTTTAGGAAAGTACAGACAAGCAAAACCAAAACGAAAAACTAGACTCAATATATGTGCACTTCATACTGTCAGCTTCAAATTATACAAACATCTTTATCAAAGCTTGCCAAATATTCAAGGGATCTGACTAGTACATATGCTTTGGTTCTGTACAGCACTTTTAGGTCAGGTCAGTTCCTCCTCCCTTTTGTTTTGATATTAGGGCAAATTCTTTTATTTGTCCTCTGGATAGCGTTGTTAACAAATCCATGCATGTATCCTATTTCTTCTGTAGGTGCATTAGTTTACTCAAGATTATCTCAAAGCTCTGAAGTATCTCTGTGATTATTAGATGCAGGATAAGAAAGTCCAAGCAAATTTGTTGAAAAGATTTCTCATGAGAGGAAAGATGGTCTTGTGTTTAAATAACCATGGGGGATTAAGATCAGGATCTATTCCTAGAGCTGCCATTGATTTCTTGTGTGAATTAGGGTATGAAGTTTAAACTAAGATTTTTAAAAGCAGGAACCTAATGTGATGCTTCTAATTCATATTAAAGCATTTAAATAGGTGTTCTGATTTTTCAAAAGTGCTGAGCATTCAACAGCGCTCTCACTGAGGTAGATGAGAACAACTGTAATGTTTTCAAAGTCATGAGTGATTATTGGATGCCTTGAGTTTTGGGTACCCAACCTGAGACACTTGAAAGGGCCTTCATTTTTATTACATGCTGCCTGAAAAATTAGGCCACGTTAAGGTGTTTGAAGTTGGGCATCCAAAATCACTAGCCAGGTTTGAAAATCTTGGATGCCCAGCATTGTAAAAGTACAACACTGTCTATCATTACTGGGTGATAACATGATGCATTTACAATAACTAAATGGTTCAGCTCTGATCATTTTTGACAGTCAGGGCTATAAATTAGCCAAACCATGAAAAAATGTTAATTTTGGTGTGTGTGAAATTAACAATAAACCAAGCCTCACCAGTTTTCCCTTTGCCCTGCTAGACAGTACAGAGTCACTTCTACAAGAGATGCCAGGTCTTATATCTAGGTCTGTGTTGCTGCAGACCTCTAAGGCATTAGATAGTAATAGACAAACCACTACAGAATCTGAAGATGATTTTGGTTCAGAGAAGCATACCAATGTCTGGATGCTTATCCAAGAAATCCACACTTCTTGGATCTGCAGAGTGGCACTTCTTCTCCAGGGACAGCATGTTTGTACTAGTGTGACACTTTTGGTTGTGATTCTGTCCAGAAAATAACAAAGCCCTATCTAAACCTTTCAGAACTTTAATATGCCTTTTTTTCCTATTTGATTCCAGAAATGGCTGGAGTCCAGAGAGTTTTTATATCTTCTCAAGCAACTGGGCATCCACAGGAATGAAGAGGACGTTGATTTTTGAAAATATACAGTGGGAAATTGCTTGCATGGTGTACATTTGTTTGAGAGAAAAATGCATGGTAAAAGAAGAGCTGTGATATACATCATTTAATGAAAAGAAGGCTATTTGAGTTAAGTATATTGCAGAGATTATTCACATCCTTTCCTTTCTATGTAAATTTTAGAATAGATATTGGCTTTACTGTTTGTGCTGGGTGTACCCCTCCCCACACTGACTCTGAAAAGGCTGAATTAGGCCAGATGGGACAAATCAGCCAATGAAGCAGCCAATGAGGGAGCTAACTGGGAGGAAGAACACCTGCAAAGGAAGAGAAGGGGCCTATATAAAGCCCTGGAGCTCAGAGCAGAAAGGGCCTCATAGAAAGGCAGCAAGATGCAGGAAGGAATAGAGGGTGTTTAGAGGGTCCCTAAGCCAGAACCTGGAGTACAGAGTGGGCCCAGGTTTGTCTACCAGTCACTGAAGGAGTGGCACCCGGGGCAGTGAATGGAAATGCTGGTGAGCAGGGACTTGGATGCACATCTCCCCCAGAAGGGGAAACCACAGTGTGACCTGGCTGAAGGGCCAAGTCATGAAGAGGATGCTGTGGTTCCTGGTGCAAGAGAAAAAGGCTGCAGAGGGAGAAGGAAGTGGAGTGCACAGAATGGGGCATTGACCATGCACAGCCAATCCCCAGAACAGTCAGGCAGGGGTGCCATCCTGTGGTGAGTAGAGGCCCCCATCACACTGCTAAATTCAGTGAGATCCACTTATCCCTTGTATGACTCTGATCCAAAGCCCATCAGTTTCATTAGCCTTTTAGTCAGGCCCTGCATTTGCATTTTGCACAGGCTTAAACTGTCAGCTGTAAACTGCACTCATACTTTTTCCAAGTTTGCCAAATACATTAGTGTGATCTCTCCAATATGTGCTTGGATTCTGTCCTGCAGTCTTTTAGGCCAGATCAGTTCCTTCTTCCATTAGCTTTGCATTCGTGGGTAATCTCTTCCTTGTACATTGCCTTCCATATAACTAACATTTCAAGATAAACTGGAAAGTTGAAATGTTCTTCAGCAAAATTGAAACTCCCATTTACTGGAAAGTGACATGGGTGGGAAACCAGAGCTCATGTTACCTAATAAATGGAGATTTAAACACTTACTAGATCATTCCTGTAATACTTCTGTAGAGCACCAGAAATTATATGGTAAGTGGCTGGATGATATCAATGCTATTACTTTTAATTCTGTCCTTTAATGATTAAACTTAAATTAAATTAAATTAAAGCATTCGACGTGTAGCAACATTTATTTTTGAGTCTGTTAAAATATTATTCTTTAAAATATCTCTGAATACCTTTACAGTATATCAGATTAACATTTAATATAGCAGGTGGCATTGTAGTAATGCTAGCCATAGTATTAATCTCGTATTTTATTCAAAATACATTAAAATGCATCTTTTGCTTGTTAAACAGATGGTGTATTTCTAGCTTTGACTTTAACCCTTTGGCAGTGCTTCGCTAACCCTTTTCATGCTTGGGTGAATGTATGTATAATAGGCAAAAATTCTGATGTTTGTTAGTTTCTTGGTCCCGGATTACTAGAACACACTGACGGTCAGTTGGTTGTTAGTGCAGTACCTTTCTAACCACAACAAACCTTGGATGGGACTGCAATTTAGCTAGTTTTCATTTCACGTGATGAAAAATTTAACATAGAACAAACTTTAAAAAAAATTTCATTAAGATCTGTTCAGAATTCAATAAAGTGTTTTCCATGAGCACTGATGCTTTATGTAAAATAATGATCAACCAGTACAAATGAACTAGAATGTAGGCATTGAGCATTTCTTTATTTAATCAGTTTGTACTTCAAAATATAAACAGATTACATGGAGTCAAAATGCTCTTAGGGTAACTCTATGATTTTTCAGCAAGTCAGGTGCCTGAACAATGCTGCTGCTTCCAACACTGATCACTTCTTATTCTGGGAATATCCCTGTTGATGACATCCACTGGAAATCTAAGTCAGAGTGTTCAAAGCACAGTGTTCTGTACTTCGTTCAGAGTACAACAAAATACATCTTGTCAAATTTTTTTCAATATATTTAGGAGTTATCAGACATTTTACAAATCATTACCTGGTAAGTCAGGAAGTCTACTCCCTACATTAGCTTTGAAATAAAAACATGCAGCCGTATTCCCAACTGCAAGTACTGTAATTGGGGTCCAGTCCTGGTGCTCATTTCCACTCCATCCCCAGGGCACTTGTGGGCAGCTGAAAAAAATAAATAAACCCCAATTCACTTTCTTAAAAGCAGTTGTCTACTAAAACCTTAATCATTATGTTCTTATCAAACACCTAGCTAATAGGCAACCTCCTGGGACTTAACTGAAATCTGCTGCTTTTTTAGAACAGGACACATTCCTAAAATTAGTGGTACTTCATTAAAATCGGAGTAAAGAACAGCTAAGAAGTGTTTTCATGAACACTGAAGCTCTGACTAAAAAAACTAACCAGTACAAATGTTTTTAAAAGTAGGCATTTAGTTCCTTTATATAGCCAATGTGTAAGCATTGTAACATAAAGAACTTACTTGGAGTCAAAATGCCTTTAGGGTAATTCTTTTAATGATTTTTTCACAGGCTAGGAGTCAAACAATGCTGCTGCTTCCAACATTCAACGCTTTTGTCTTGGTGTTCTCTTTGGTGAAAACTTCCAACTCAAAATCTGCTCAGGTTGTCCAAAAATGGGATGAGAATGCATGTACACTAGTTGTATGCAGACCTGCTCAGAATGGATTACCAGGAAGAGATGGGAAAGATGGCCCTAAAGGGGAAAAGGGAGATCAAGTATAGAAATATTTACTTTACAGTCACCTGTTAGGTCTGATTGGTTTTGTTTTTTGTTTAAACTGGTAAAAAGGATGAATAATTCAAATCATGCAATTCCACAGAACGTGAGCAAAAATATTTGTAAAGCATGAAGACTCTTGATATCCTTTACTAATTGCTAATTGCTAAAACGGTAGGATGAAACTAAAAGTTTTGTTCAAAGTAAAATAAAAGTTGTTACAATTTGGAGCTGGATACGTCAGAGGTAGGTCATATGTCTTAGAGTCTTTCACTTTCAAGCCACTATTTTTTAATCTGATCCAGATTGGCAGGGTCTGAAATTTGTTACCAGTCAATGGCTGTCCTGTGGTCTATGTGAAATGACTTGGTTGTTTCAGTGCATTTCTTGCTGGTTGAGGGAGACCTTCCTATCACCCTGCCTCAGTGGGTCACAGCTGAGAATACCAGATTCAGGACAAACTGCTGAGAAATAGGTCAGACTCACCCTAAACTGGTGGTTATTCTATAATTAGGTTATACGAAGCCAGTAACAAAAGTAAACTTCTGTCTCATCACATTAGTTAACAAGAAGTCCGAGATGAAGTCTCCATATGTGTCCAGCCCTTGTCTCCCCACCCAGACACTGGACTCTATGATGAGTGGTTACTGAAAACCAATTCCATCACAGATAGGGTCCTTCTAATCTCAAGAGATCCGTCACTTAGCCAGGTCAATATATAACTCAAATCTTACTCAATAATCACACTGCTGCCAATCTTTTAGTAACTAAGGGTTTATTAATAAAAGAAAAGAAAAAGAGCGTTAAAATGGTTAATAGACCATATACATTCAATAACTTCAGAGTCCTTGTACCAGATTTGTAGCAGTGATGGTCTAGACTGCTAGCTTGTAAAATCTCTCTGGTAATCTCCAAAAGATTGGAAGGTCCTCAGGCCATAATTCAATTTGCTCTTTTTAGTTATAATTCCACAGCCCAGAGAATCAGAGCAGGAAAGAGGCGAAATGGAGATGTCTCAAACAAATCTCACAGATAGGTTTGTGGAAAGTTACTGGCACAAGCTGGAATTCAGGATGCTTTATCTGGGCGGAATGAGTGACATAATCTTAATGGACCATTCACAACAGACTGGCTACTGGATGTAAACTACCTTGTGGGTATAGCCCCAGGAACAAACACATTTGAGATAGATAGATAGATATATAACCAATATTTGTAAGTTCAGATACAGTGATGATATCTGGATTTAAAAGGGATAATCTTATTTAGTAAATCATAACTTTTCCATTGACACCTTATGTGTCATATTTTGTACAAGATTTGTTGCAATTGTGTAATGGTGGCAATATCAATTATATAAATGGTCCTGTTCAATCATGCAGCACCATGCTCCCCACATCAAGAATAACATGAAATAGAACCTTTTGCAGTGCCAGCAGATGGACAAGACCAGGATGATACACATTCTGGGGTTGTCAAGACCCAAAATAAATTGAATTGGCACTGAAGAGACAACAGACCCTGGCACAGGTGTTTAGGTCCCACTGCTGGAGGCAGAGGATGAAGAGGCAATTCAGCCCACTCTCTAGAAATTATTATAAAGAGTTATTCTCTAATTACACTGTACTTAGTATTTCTTTGTATTACATTATCACTTAAAATCCTCAGCTGAGATCTGAAAACCATTGTGGGCACTATACATAAAACATGGTAAGAGAGTCTCCACCTTGAAGACCTAACCAACTAAATAGATGAGAGAGAAAGAGAGACGGGAGTCGTATCTCCATTTTACAGTGAGCATTGGAGGCACAGGGCATTATAGACTGTATTATTTAAAAGAGCATAACTCCCATTTAAGCACTGTATTTTCAAAACAGTGCACAGAGTTATTTTGAATATCCAGTTGGAAGTGTGCCAATGAGAACTGCTGGGTGTTTAAACTCCTTTGAAAATCTGGACCCAATTGTGGATGCTGGGCCCTTGAAAATCTGGTCCCAAAGTCTTTTGAAAATATGGTTTTATATGTACATGCTCTAAAAAAACATTTTAGGATTTCCAGTGAAACTCACATACTGATCTTTCCCTTAAAAAGTGAATCCAAACCAAACTTCTGAACACTTTTCGGATATTTGAATATAATATTCCAATTATAGCAATAGATCTAAGTTATAAAGTTTGGATCTGGATCAGAATCTGAACTATTCCCCAAATTCATTATGTTCTTTTTGATGATCTAATGTTTGTCCATCTTTAATTATGATAGCAATCACAAACTCATACAACACCTACAAATTTAATTGTTTACTTCCTTTATTTTTGTCTCTTCCTTTTCCCTGAATCAGCCCATTGAATTGCAAGGATTAAGAGGGTTACAAGGTCTTCCTGGAAAGAATGGATCCCCTGGACCAAAGGAGACAGAGGTGAACAAGGACCAATGGGAGACTCTGGAGTTAGAGATAAGCATTCCACTCCATTTGAAGCAGGGCAAAAAAGAAGCCCAGCGTATAGCAGATAGAGATGCTTTTATTGACTTTTTAATAGTTTCCATTTCATAAATCATAGAATATTAGAGTTGGAAGGAACCTCAGGAGTCATCTAGTCCAAAGCCCCTGCTCAAAGCAGGACCAACCACAGTTCAGCTTTATAAATAGTCCAGTTCAGCTTTGTTGCTTCTATCAGAAAGGGGAAGAAGTACTCAGAGGTGGGAACTGGGGAAATCTGGCAATCTGGTTTGCAAGGGGGAAGTGAGCTAGGCCTGCAGGGTCACTTGAAATTAGTCTCCTGAACTCAGAGTAGCATCTTACAAGAGATGACCACCACAGTAATGGGTACATAATCCCTGGCTTTGTGGGATGAGGGATGTGCTGCTGGAAGAGAGGGGAAGATGTCTTACAAGGGTTCACCAGGAGCAGCTGTACAAATGATCTCAGTTCTTGCTCATGAAATTTTCAAGCATAGGTTGAGGTTGTCAAACTTGTTGACAGAACAAGAAAAAACATTGGTTTTGATTACTTGCGTGTGTTACTATAGCTGGCAGCTATTTTTTGTTTAAACAGGCAAAAACTGTTTTTTTCATTAGGGTGAAATTCACCCCTTCTGCAGAGATACAGAGTAAGTGCCTCCACACACCACATGAGCCCTATACAGTGGCTGTGCAGGGGATCGGCCAGTGGAACAAGCATGCAGGGGTTACTGGACACCCCCTGTGTGTTGTGGAATAGCTCTCCATATTACTCTGTGCAGCGCCAGTGCAGAAGACTAGTTCGGGGACTGGCCAGGGAAGGGTTGTGGAGCCATGTCCCCCATGAATCAGTGGCCACAGCACCCACAAGCTAAACCAGCAGCCATGGTGAAGGTAACCTTTACAGCCCCACTCCTACCTTCTGAGAGGTGAATTTCATCTCCCTGCCTCTCTTAACCTATAATATCCCAATGCCATTTTTGCTACCCCCAAAACCTTTTTTAGGCCAGGTCAGTTCCTCCTTCCATTTTTTGTATTGATGCAAATTCTCTTATTTGTACTCTGGATAGCGTTGTTAACAAATTTATGCATGTATCCTATTTTCTATAGGTGCATTAGTTTAAACAAGGTGATCTCAAGTTATCTCAAACTTTCAATTATTCTGTGATGATAAGATGTAAGATGAGAAAGTCCAAATAATTTTGTTGAAAAGATTTCTCATGAGAGGAAAGGTGGTCTTGTGTTCAAATAAATAACCATAGGGGACTGAGATCAAAAATCTTTTCCTAGAGATGGCATAGATTTCATGTGTGTATTTGGGAATGAAGTTTAAACAAGATTTTTCAAAGCAGGAACCTAATGTGATGCTTCTAAATCCATATTAAAGCATTTAAATAGGTGTTCTGATTTTTCAAAAAGTGCTGAGCATTCAACAGCGCTCTTCTTGAGGTCAATGAGAACAACTGTGGCTAACCTTTTCAAAGCCATGGGTGATTTTTAATGGCCTGGGTTTTGGGTACTTAACCCTGAGACATCTTAAAGGGTCTTGATTTTACCAAGTGCTGAGGTTCCCCTGCCCGGAAGATCAGGCCACTTTTAGGTGTCTCAAAAGTTGGGTACCCAAAATCACTGATCAGGTTTGAAAATCCTGGATGCCCAGCACTTCCAAAAATGAGATCATTGATTCTGCAGCTCAGCATTAGGTTACTGTGGTTGAAAATCTTGCCAGAAGCCTTTGATAAAACAGAGAAAATATTCACAGGGTTTTGAGGATTAATTCTTTATTGCTTGCAAAACCTGTCAAAGATGCTTGGTTTGAAAGCATTGTAGAAGTACAACGCCCTCTATAACAATTGGGTTATAACACGATGTATTTACAATAAATAAATAGTTCAGCTCTAACAGTTTTTTCAAAAGAAGGGCTGTAAAATTGGCTTAATCATGAAAAAAATGTTAATTTGGTTTGTGTGGGGGCGATGAGGAAGTTGTTTGTGACATTAACAAAAAGCCAGGGCTCTCCCATGTTCTCCTGGCTCTGCCTTGCTTCGCATTTTTGTCAGAGCCCTGCATTTGCAGTTTGCACAGGCTTAAACTGCCAGCTATAATTTACACACACACACTTTTTTCCAATCTTGCCAAACACTCGGGAGATCACACTAATGTTCTGCAGTCTGTTAGGGCTAGATCAGTTCCTCCTTCCATTTCTTTTGCATTAGTCAGCAATCCCTTCATTGTACCTTGCCTTCCCTATCCTCAATGTTTCAGATAAAGTGGAGATGTTGCAATGTTTTCAGCAAAACTAAAATTCCCGTTTACTGGAAGGTGACATGAGTGAGAAATCAGAGCTCATGTTACTCAATGCGTAGCATATAAATGGAGAGTTGAACTCTTGCTAACTCATTCCTGAAACGTTTCTGTAGCGCACCAGAAATTATACAGTAAGTGACTGGATGCTATCAGTGCTGTTACTTTTAATTCTGTCCTTTAATGATTAAAATGCATTCCTGATGTAGCAAAATTTATTATAATTTTATTTTAAAATAGTATTTATGGATTATTATGTGGTTCTCTATGTAAAGCACGAAAGATTTTTTCTTAAGAATCAGGCATCACAGATGGGACTGAAGAGGTTTATTTACGATATTGGGAAGTCTGAGAAATCAGCTTTAACTTCATGGTGTTACAAAGATCACTTATATACGGTTTTTTCTCACTTAAACTATTCGTTTACATTTCTTTTATCTATTTACTTACAAATACAGACCTTGTTCTTCTCAGTAAGAACAGGGGTGATAGACAGAGACAGAACAGGATTTCTGACTATCCTTCAGGGGGCGGCGGGGGAATGGGTGGAATCTTTACAGATAAGAGGGTACACCACAAGGAGGGAGGTGTATGGAATGTGCTGTTCTCATGAAAAGGCAGAATCACTAAGTGGGCATATGGTCTTCGAGTTATCAGGCATTTTACACTAGCCATTGTCCTTGAGGTTTTGTTATGCATGCCTGTTAAATATTGTGGGTTTCAGGTTAGGCTGAAAACTGCTTTTCAGGTCTAACA
>NW_027130641.1:0-1694 GCF_026122565.2 Emydura macquarii macquarii
GTGGAGCACCCATAGGGACGCTCATCTCGAAGAACCATCGTTATTGCACAAGGTGAGTAACCTCTTCTTTCTCCCTCCCCCCTTTGATAGTTGGTAGTGAAATTACTTATAAGAGGCAGTGTGGTCTATTGGATAGAGCACAAGATTGGGACTCAGGAATATGGGTTGTATTCCTGATTCGGCATTTGCCTTTCTCTCAGACTCTGGGTAAGATATCTTATCTCTCTGTGCCTCTGTCTCCCCACCTAGCCTTTGCCTCATTTATTTAGATTGTAAAATCATTGGGGCTATGGGAGCCTGTTGTGACACACTGTACCCCATGTACACATTTATGGTGTGATTTGTGTATCATTCATGTTCACCCTTATAGTGTACCTGTGTGTTGTTTAATGCAAAGTATGTCATGTAAGGTGTTTTTGGAATGCTCATGACATACTGAACATTATTGTTATGATAGTATGCACCATAGGTCTAATGGATATCTAAATGGATGTACTCTGCAAGCAAAAAACAAAACAAAACAATTCAGCAGTCACAAAAGACCATGCTAATAAAGGGCATTTTAAACCAGATGGAGATTAACAATAACCAACATTGTCTGTTACAGAACTTTCAGTTAGCTCTCCATTTCAAATGCATCGAAGAGAGATACTTTGAATGTTTATTGAAAGGACTGTCTTTCAGTGTTAATAAGCATGAAGTTAATATTCAATGTTAATAAATATGAAAGCAATCACAAGAGGACACAGCTCAGGGCTAGCTCATCAGCACAGAAAGGACACCTCATAGTATAAACCGTTTTAAGCTGTAGAAATCAACATCGAGATGCTGAAGACGGGCCAAGATATTGATTTGCTTGGATCTTTTGATTAGGAGAGGTGCATGGGTGCACTTCCAACTTCCACACAAGAAAAAGGTTTTGATTAAGAAGAAAACTAGTTTTTTTTTAAAGGAAAAATAGAGCAAACTCTGCCTGAATTACAAACCTTTCTGTGGTTCAATCTAGAGCCATTAAAGTTGGTGGAAAGAGTCTCATTGAGTTTAATGGGCTTTGAATAGGCCTATTGAAGTGAAGGAAGCTCTGAAGATCCAGCTGGGTCCCCCCCTTCTTTTTTATAATAAGAAACTGCATTTCACCCTATTTTTTCCCCATTATATATATCTATCCAACTCCTTGGATACTTCTAATAGTTTCTTCTGTAGGCTTACTCCCTATATTAACTAATAACTAAGTAGGAAAGTTCTGCCTAGATTTCATTAGTGTTTGTACTGCCCCAGGTGAAATTCTTGCTTCTGGACTTTTACTGGACACTAACTTAATTGTCCTTGTAACAGCTCTCCTCTCTCTTCCTCTCAATCGTATTTACCTTAAAGAAACTCATGCTCCCCTTCCTCAACCAATGTGTCAGAATGTTCTCTCTGGCAGATTCAGAGCTGGATTTTGCAAGATCCTGAGCAGCTCCTGACTTCAGTGGCACTTGAGGGTACCTTGTAGGGTGAAGCATCAGGGAATGCTGAGGATTCTGATTTTACTTCCACCACTGACCTGTGCTTTCCTTGTAAAATAGCATTGCTGAGCATGCAAACCTGATTGTATAATGGGGAGTGTGTCAGAAGCGAGTAGCTGGGGGCTATACAAGGTCACGCGCCCCCTCCCCCCAGATTTGCTGCTTGGCTTGTACTGAGTATGCTCA
>NW_027130642.1:0-1688 GCF_026122565.2 Emydura macquarii macquarii
CTCACATTTGTGCTTTCACCTGTCTGCGACCATGTCCAGCCCTTCTCCTTCACGTCACTTCCAGGCTGTTCTCTGCTGACAGATGGAGTCCGGTTGTCTTACACAGCCCCTCAGCACAGTGCTTCCAAAGGAGCAGTAAAGCTCCAGGCTGCCGCGTGCACTTGCCTCTTCAAAGAGTAGCAAAGCTGGGGAGTGCGACAGGGAGAGAGGCTAGCATGGCAGAGGAGATGTTTTGGATGACGTGGGGCTGGAGGCGTGACCCTGCGTGGAGGAAACTGTCTGGTGGCAGCCAGGGTGCAGCTGTTGTGCTGTGAGCAGGCTGCTGGCTTCGGGCTCTGAGCCAGAGCTGCCTGGCACAGGCGCACCCGAGGTTAAAGGTGACGCCCAGTTGGTGGTCTGGGTGACTCCACAGAGTCTCACAACAGCCCCTGCCCCGAAGAGCTGGCCGTCAATCTAGACCTGCCAGGCATGGGTGGGGGAAGGAATGGAACCCACCCACAGAGTGAGCAGTGGAGTGGCGGGTTTGCTCCAGGTTTGGGGGATTGGTTTGGGTGGGTTTTTTGGAAGAGACCAGCAAAAGGGAATGGAAGAGGGGCCATGGAAGGGAAGAAGGGTGGTGCTGGCAGGGCAGGGGAGGAGAAGGTGAGAGGGCAGTGTGACACTGAGGTGAAGAGACAGTGACTGGGAAGGTGGAGGGCTAGAGCAAACCCTCCATCAGAAGATGGAAGAGAAAAGGTTTCAGGTAGGAGCAGCTGCAGAGCAGCCAAAGCAGAGGCTGCTGTACTGAGTTACCTTTGCCAAAGGCAAGCTCTCAGCAGTACTTCAGTTAAGGCTGGCTTTCTTCTGCACATGCATTTGGGGAAGAGATGTTGGGAGGCGGTCGTGCCCTGCTTTCCTTCCAGCGGCAGAATAGAGAGGGTGAATGCTTGCCTGCTGGGGGCTTGGAGCCCCTTACAAGCTGGCTGCAGACAACTTCGAGAGAAAACTGGCTGTAGAGGGAAGAAGCAGCAAAATCTGCTGTCCCACTACCTGAGAGGCTGTGAGTTGAGAGCTGCCCCAGCTAACCCGTGTTAGCTGAATGCTGACGCAGCTGGACATGGGCAGGCTGGTTCATGCTACGTCAGCAGCTCAGTGGGAAAGAGTTAAAATGGGAATATTCCGCTGACAAACCAATGTATGGGAACCTGGAGGCGTCTCTGATTCTGGCAGACCAGCTGCTAGCTCATGGCTAGACCCCTAGGCCTTCCGAACACTGACAACTGTGTAGCTGGAAACTCATCTGGCTCACCTGTGTGTTCGTAGGATTAAAGTAGGTATTAGGGTTATAAGAATGTGTTTAGTATTTGGACTTTATGAAACGCTTCTGACTTGCTGCGTGCATTAATCTCATGTATGAACTCTGTATCCCAGGTCATGTGGTAATATTTAAGTGTTTGCTCTGTAATTAGAAAAGTGTTTGATCTAAACCTGTAACCCTCCCAGTCAGGAGAGAAGCATTACGAAGTGTGAAATACAAGTTTATCATGAGAGGTGTCATCTCCTTTCCAGCAGAAGAAGGCTGATAGACACCAGACAAGCCACTGTGAAACAACAATGAACAAACTGATTACTCCCCCCACATCTCTGAAGTGGGGACTGGCACAGACACTGAACCCATCAGCTTGAGCTCTGGGGACAGGGAATACAAA
>NW_027130643.1:0-16843 GCF_026122565.2 Emydura macquarii macquarii
TCCCCCACCTGCTGGAGGTGGAGAAGAGATTTGGAGTTGGGTGTTCTATACTGTCCTATATTATTGAGTTATGCAGGAGCTCTTTCCGAGTCTTTCCTCTTCAATCTGTTCTGTTTTGTGTAATCCATTGCAGCAAAGAGAGTTTCCCCTCTCCCAAGCTAGTATGCTAACCAGCAGACGATAAAGACATTCTCATTCTGTGGCTCAATTGGCCCCCAGGGTGATAAGTAGTTTGTGCATTGAGCAGTGTGTTCCCATCATGTTTTAAGAGTGGGAGAAGCACAAGATACCATCCCAAGAAAGGGAAGGGCTTGGAGACCCAAGACATTAGGCTGTGAGAAAGAGCACAAAGGGCAGCTAGCACTGTAATGGTGAAATGCAGGCACATTAATTAGCACGCGCAGCATTGTTGCAGCCATGTTGGTCCCGGGATATGAGAAAGACGAGGTGGGTGAGGTTCAACAGAAGATGGTTCACCCATATTGTCTCTCAAACATTAATTACTTCATTCAACCACCCGGTAGCAAAGGAGATGAGGCAGCCTGTTTCCCAATCCATTTTAAATTAAGATCAGATGTTTTTTCTAAAAGATCTGTTCTAGGAGTTATTTTGAGAAAGTTCTCTGGCTTGTGCTAAACAAGAGACCAAACTAGATGACCACAGTGGTCCTTTCGGGTCTTTGAATCTATGAATTGAGACATGAAGAGATTTACCCAGGTGTGTACAGTTATTCAAGTAACTTACTGGCTGTTATTTTTAAAGGGACAAGTCATCAAAACTCCTTTGGCAATCCCAGCCACAATGCGTAAGTAACGTGATGGAGGGTAACACTGAAAACAGTCTAATGTCATTCTATCAACTAACAAGATATCCGCATCTGGAATATTGCACTCTGATTCTGCTTTCTCTGTCTCAAAATAGGGTAATGTAGAAAAAGAGGCAGTACAGATCTGGACAATAACAAGGATTAAAAGAATGGAACAATCCAAAGATGAGAAGACAGACAGAAATGTAGGAGAGTAAAGAGTTAAAAGCCAGACAAATGGTCAAGCCTAAGCTACAGGAAAAGGGGTCAAGGCATGAGCAAATCCTGTTTCTGTTAATTGGTGTGAATTCTAGTTAGAGTCTGTTATCGCTCTCCTTTTCCTTCCTTCCTGGCCATCTGCGCCGGGGATGAGGCAGACAAAATAAGTATTGCCACTCCTGCACAAGGCCTTTGGTGGGAAGAAAGCATTATCTTTCTTCCTCCCTCAGCATGCCTTTACTTCAAGGAATGTTAGTATAAAATTAATGGGTTTTAAGGTGATGTGCCTGCCCTCTGTATGGTAATCCTGTAAACAATAATAGGGGCAGGTATAATTGTATTCATCATGTAGTTGTTAATATTAATTTTATAGGTGTCAGTGTAACCAAATAAGAGTCTATGGGGAGTTGCTGGAAATGTATTCATTTACATACTGTTATGGATAAAAGGATTGTAAAGTAACCCCTCGGTGCTCACTCGCGGCATGGAGGTGGAACGAGCAGGCAATAAAGGGTTCCGTCTCCCCAGTCTGCCCACGGGGCAACCTGTTTGATTATTTCTAACAAGAAACAAAATAGCTGGTTGGGGAAATATTTTCCCCTGAGGACAATTTCGATGAAAATGAAAGTGTTTTATCTTTTCTCTTCAAGATTTTGGAAGGTTTTTTTGAGTTTACATTGAAAAAACACGATCTCCAAGTTTTTGTTTTCTTTTGGTTTCGGTTGTCAAAAGTAATTTTAAAATATCACACTTTGGAGATTCTCTCTTTTTCAGTGAAAACACATTTGTTTTATTTTATTTTTAGGAAACGGATTATATTGGTGAAACTGTCCGTTTCCTTAAAAAAGCAATTTCCCATTTTAAGAAAAGGTATACATTTGCACTAAAAATATGGAATGAAAATTGTACCTGGTTTGACAGAGACACTTTGCCTGTTCTGTCTTGAAAAGTAATCGGATATATTCCACTAGATTTCTTTCTCACACACGTAGTACACAGCTTCCATCCATCCACCCTGCACCCAGCCATGTTTAAAACAAACATCACATATACCTGTGCACTATAATAGCAAGCAGAACTAGGTAAACATTCACTAATGAGAGTGGCCATCATTCATTCATGAAAGAATCTCTTTCTCTGAGGCAGGTTCTCATATAATTTATTTCAAATCATAAAGACTCAGGGGATCTTTATTCTCTCTCAGCAACCTCCCACCTTCCACGCCTTCCTGTTTCAGGGATCTCAGAAGTATCGTGGCACATGCTACCAAAGGGATCTATTAACTGTGAACAAACGCAGTTAAACACTTTACATGGTGATCCCTGAAGAGAGATTCTGGCTATTCTTCTGAGGTGGAAAATGTGATATCTTCTGACCAAGATGATTTTTATGTTTCTTGCAAAGATTCAAGTTAAACCACCAGGAGATTGATTATTTTCAAAATTTCATGGGCCAAATTTTCTGAAAAAGTGTTTTTCAACCTTTCGTCCGCAGACCCCTGGGGGTCATCATAGAATCATAGAAGATTAGAGCTGGAAGGGACCTCAGGAGGTCATCTAGTCCAACCTCCTGCTCAAAGTGGGACCAGTCCCAACTAAATCATCCCAGCAAGGGCTTTGTCAAGCCAGGCCTTAAAAAACCAAGGATGGAGATTCCACCACCTCCCTAGGTAACCCATTCCAGTGCTTCACCATCCTCCTAGTGACAAAGTTTCTCCTAATATCCAACCTGGACCTCCCCCATTGCAACTTGAGGCCATTTCTCCTTGTTCTGGCATCTGCCACCACTGAGAATAGCCTAGCTGCTGCCCAATCCCCAAGGTGCATCATGGTAGTCACATGTCTTTAGGTGCATTATGGGAGATGTAGTAGATTCAATGAGCCTGTTTCAGATGGGAGAATGGGGCCATCTGGTCAGCTTAATGAACCAAAAATAAACATTTTGATTGCTGAAATCTCAAAATCTTTCATTTCACTCAAAATGCTCATATAAAATGTTTCTGTATTTCCAAATCAAAATTATTCAGAATTTCAATTTTGTGAAAAATTTCAAACTTTTCATTTTTTTTTATCCTCATTGGAAATGAAAACAACTGTTGACCAGGAGGCATCTCTGCTCAAAGGGGCTATATCAATAAATAAAACAACTGTTGACCGGCATCTCCTGGGGGGAATTCTCATTGTTTCTCAGCTCTGTTTTTAAATCACATATGCAATTCTAGTGTTTCCCTTCAGCAGCCCATGTCAAACTACCTATAAGAAGAAGGACCACTGGTGGCATGAAATGTAATGTTCATTTATAGCTGGCTCATTATTAAAAAAAATGTAAAATATATGTTATTTCCTTTTCCCCATGCCCATTTATATAAATATTTCTGGGAAAATATTTGGGAAATTCAGAAAAGGTCAACCACCCAAGGGCACTTTTCTGTAAAATTTTAATTTCTGTAAACAATGGAAGGCAGGAGAAATGAAATTTTATTCGTATTGTCGTTTTATTGTGTATTTTGTTTTTTTCTGTAAAATATTAATAGGTCTTAAAGTCAGGAGAGGATGCAAGTAATAATAAAATAAAATTATAAAACTGAATTTTTTTTCTCTTTTATTTTGTTAAAATGAAAACATTAAAGGAAAAACTTCTTGGAAATACAGAACTCGATAAATTTTACCAGCACTATCTTACACAAGGGAAACATCTCCTTTACAGCTGGAATGCCACTTGGGAGATATTCCAATAAAGGAAACGGCTTTTGGAGCTGGGATAATTCTCAGAGGCTCATCTGATTGATAGAAAATTATCTGATTAGATTAAAAGATTTTCATTGCTATTTTCCTCAAGGCGTCTTTCACCTCCTTGTTCCTGAAGCTGTAGATAATGGGATTCAAGATCGCAATCCCCACTGAGTAGAACAGAGAAAACAACTTGTCCACACCCCGGCCGTAGCTGGACTTGGGGCATGCATAGATGATAAGGTCCGTCCCGTAGCACAACGTCACCACAATGAGGTGTGAGGAGCAGGTGGAGAAGGTTCTGCGCCTCACTTCGGCAGACCGAATTTTAAGGATGGTGCAGATGATACAGATGTAGGACAGCAGGCTCAGCAACAAAGGCATCATGAGGGCAAAGGCTGCACCCACAATTATCTGGATTTCAATCCAGTAGGTGTCCCAGCACACCAGCTTCAGCACTGGCTGGATATGACAGAAGAAGTGGTTGATCACATTGGACCCACAGAAAGGAAGTGTGAAGACAGAGGTTGTGTGTCCCACGGCCACCAAGGTACCACAGATCCATGAGCCACCTGTCAGCTGGATGCAAACCCTCTTATTCATGATGGATAAAAACCTGTACAGAACAATTAGTGCAGTGGGTTGCATATGGCTCTGTAGCGTATATGATAATAGGCCATAGACACCAGGAAAATAGAATGAGATTCAGTCACAGAGAAACCCAATTTGATTTCTTATCATTTTATCCCTCAGCATATATTCTCTTGAGAAATAAAAAGAAAACTTGTTAGTTTGATACTTTAAATCAAGTCAAACTGGCATCTATCTATCTATCTATCTATCTATCTATATATTTATCTATCTTTCCATACGTACATCCCTCTGTCTGTCTGAAAAGAATCACGACCAACACTATTTTGGTCCAGTTCTCCTCTCACAACACTGTCTATCCAGAGGAATGGTTTGCGTTCTTCTCTCAGTCACACCCGCTTTATATTGGTGTATATTCCTAACCTCAGTGGAAATACATCTTTTATACCAACATCAGAGGAAAAATAATTTGACCACTGACATTTTAATTGTATAAAACCATGGGTGCGATCAGAAATGGCTTCAATGGATTTACAGTGGTGAAACTAAATGTCAAAATTTGTCTCCATGTCTCTTGGAGCACCATGTGTGTTAAAATAACACATTGCCTTTTCCTAGACTCTCAGCTAGCATGTAGCACAATTAGGGAAGCTAGGCTGATATACATCAGCGGAGAACATAGACTTGCTTATCATAATTTCACTTCAAGGCATTTCCAACAAACTAGATGGGAACCCATGTGGGGATCATGTTATGCCCTGTGCTAAAGAGATGGCCTGCTTCGCCTCTATTTTCCATGAGATCAACAACAGTTCATTGACTTCAGTGCCATTAATCCTGAGTTCATTCACTTTGTCCCCTTTTCATTCATGTCTCCGCCTCTGTTCGTGCCCCTCTTTACCTGCCCATTAACCTTTCCCTTCTTCCCGCATTCTAAACCTTTTGTAATCCCTTTCTTTTCCACCAATTCTCCTCTTACTGACACTAAGGCTATATCTTCACTGACAGCGGCACATTCGCTGCCGTCATATCGACTTATCTGGATCGACTGAGCGGTCAGTGAAGACCTGCTCGGTCGATCCAGAAATCGGTATATTAAGACCACCTTCTCAAGTGGCGCAGTGCAGTGAAGACGGCATGCAGAACAGAAGCACAGAAATCGATGGGAGTTACATTATTTTTTTGCATAGCTTGCGTAACTCCGGTTGGCTGCCACTGAATCTCCGAGGTAAGTGTAGACAAGCCCTCAGATAAATCAGGATTAGCCTCACTTGACCAAGTAAGTTGCACCAATATTACAGTACAGTAAGGAAGATCAGTGTCCATGATTCTCTCTATGGGTATGTCTATACTTCAAAGTACTTATGGAGGTGTGAGGCGCACATACATTGCATGACTCCCCGCCCCCAGCACAGCAGTGTGTATGGTGAGCCATGGCTTATGTCAGTAGAGTGAAGACATTGAAGATCCTTGGGGTATGTATGTAACACTGTCTGGATTAGGAATGGCCATTTATAATATTATTGATACCAATATTACAGAATTTCAATAAGAAATGCCACATCAGGCACAATTGGAAAGGTTATAATTTGCTAAGTATGATAATGTGGTTTAATCATATGTATTGTCTTGGTACTGTAGGTTATGGTTGTGTGTGATATATCTATATCCAAAATCTTGTGCTGTGCTACTGTGTCACACCCCCCACCATCCTTCAGTAGCTTGGTGTCACACCTAATGACTCATCGAGGGCCATCAGCTATACAATGAGCGCAGGAAAAGAAGCCAGGTCGGCGCCTATGATCATAGAATCATAGGGCTGGAAGGAACCTCGAGAGGTCATCTAGTCCATTCCCCTGCACTCATGGCAGGACTAAGTGATATCTAGACCACCCTTACAGGTGTTTGTCTAACTAGCTCTTAAAAATCTCCAATGATGGAGATTCCATAACCTCCCCAGGCAATTTATTCCATTGATTAACCACCCTGACAGTTAGGAAGTTTTTCCTGTTGTCCAACCTAAGCCTCCCTTGATGTAGTTTAAGCCCATTGCTTCTTGTCCTGTCCTCAGAGGCCAAGATGAACAATTTTTCTCCCTCCTCCTTGTAACAACCTTTTACGTACTTGAAAGCTGTTATCATGTCCCCTCTCAGTCTTCTCTTCTCCAGGCTAAACAAATCCAGTTCTTTCAGTCTTGCGTCATAGGTCCCATTTTCTAGCCCTTTAATCATTTTTGTTGATCTTCTCTGGACTTTCTCCAATTTATCCACATCTTTCCTGAAATGTTGCCCCCAGAACCGGACATGGAGCAGAAGAATTGCTACTTGTGTCTTACTTACAACACTCCTGCTGATACATCCCAGAATCATGTTAGCTTTTTTTGCAACAGCCTTTCCTTGCCCATGTGCTGTGAGCTGGTGTTTGAAACAAGCCACATGGCAGACCAGAGACTATAAAATGCAGCTGCACCATCCTCATCTTGTCTTCTTTCCTTCCTACCTCTTTCTTCTCTGCTTCCTTCCTACCCCTGGATCAACTACTCTACACCTTACGCTGTGAAACAATGAACCGAGACCCATCCAGGTACTGGATGTACCCCAGAAAAACTGTACAAGCCTGCAAACTCCACAATTCTGCTGAGAATCTGATGTACATGGACTTTGAAGTCATTTGTAAGTATCTGATTGTTTTGATCATTTAACATCTCACTTCTTGTTTGTTTCTTTCCTTTTATAATAAACCTTTAGTTTTAGGTGCTAAAGGATTGGCTGGCAGCATGTATTTTGGGTAAGATCCAAACTTATCTTGATCTGGCAATGCGGCTGACCCTTTGGGGATCAGGAGAACATTTTGGTAAAGGGAGGAGTTTTAAATAACTTGTCTCTTTGCTGGACTCAGTTGTGTTAGAAATAACCAAACAGGTTGTCCAGAGGTGGATCGGGGAGACGGAACCCTTTACTGCCTGCTCATTGCACCTCAAAGCCATGAGTAAGCCATGAGGGGGTTACTTTACAATTCTTTTATCCATAACAGTATGTAAATGTATACATTTCCAGCAACTCCCCATAGACCCTTATTTGGTTACACTGACACCTATAAAATAAATATTAACAACTGCATAATGAATATAATTATACCTGCCCTGTTTGTTGTTTACAGGATTACCATACAGAGGGCAGGCACATCACCTCAAAACCTATTGATTTCACCCTAACATTCTTTGAAGTAAAGGCATGCAGGATGGGGAAGGAAGATAATGCTTTCTTCCCACCAAAGTCCTTGTGCAGGAGTGGTGATAGTCTTATTCCCTTTGCAGATGTCCAGGAAGGGAGGAAAGAAAAGAGATAACAGTCTCTAACTAGAATTCACACCAATTAACAGAAACAAGGTTTGCCCGTGCCTTGACTCCATTCCCAGTGACTTAGGCCTGACCATTTGTCCAGCTTTTAATTCTTTACTCTCCTACAAGTTGCTGATTGGGAGCCAGAGATTGAAATGCAATAAAGGGGGCTGTGTATTTCTTGTCGTAGTTTCTTGATAACCAGTGTGAGGAGCACCGTTTGTGACTGGTCAGGGAATCTAACTTCTGTGTTAGTCAGCAGTTCTGAGAGACTGCTCTCCTTTTGCAGCCTGCCCTGACCTTGGCATTTTCAGGTGGGCTACCCTAGGCACATAACCTACATGGCTCTCTCCAATCTTAAGCAGTGCCTCCCCCATCTACACTGCTATTTTTACCAGTGTAGTATCCTGCAGACTTGCTGTTGCTGGAGTCTTTCCCCACCACAGGGAATGAGTCTGGAAATGGGGAAAGACTGTGGCAGAGGGGAGGCAGTGGTGAAAGACTCTAGCAGCTCCCCAGATCCTCCCACTGCAGCCACACCCATAGCTACACACTGCAGTGTAGACACAGCCTCCTTTTTATTATGATGGCAGATAGATACCCAGGTAGTTCCTGTACCTTAAACACTGCCACTAGTAAAAATAAAGCCTAGATGTAAAACATCTAGATGAAGCTGGAAAGGGGTTATTGTCCTCTTGAATGTGTGTTGTAAAAAGGAATCAGTGTTACCGAGTGCAGATTTTATTTTATTTTATTTTATTTTATATCTATATGAGGCCTACTCTTCACTGAAACAGAATTGGATGTCTAACTTCCTTATGCACCTTTGAAAGTCCTAAGCTGAACTGAATACATATTTTTAACAGTCTCTCAAATATCTTTGTCAATCTACTATTACTGAGGGCATGTTTCTCTTCTCTCTTAAATGGAAGTGAATCATGACTATCGATGCTACCGTATATCCCAGCGAAACTCATTGAAATCAATGGAGTTACACCACTGAAAAACTGGAGTAACGTTGTGGGAGTTCTACATCTATCCCAACAGAGCTTCTTATGTTGTAAATAGTAATTTCATTAACGTCAATGTCATCCCGTCAGTGTAAATCCAATGTACGTGAGATCAAAATCAAACAATTTTCATCTGCCTGTTTCATATTATTAGGCACATTTGGTCAAAAAAGGGAATTAATGACCCACAGTAAATGCTAATTTTTAAAAATGTAATTTAATAACAATTTGGATGAAATGCAAAATCTCAGATATTTTTATGAAAGATGATATATTCCAAAATATATTTTGTTTGAACCTTATAAACACATGTTGGAATGTTTCATTTCATTAATGTAAAAATATTTCATTTTAATAAGGTCAAACAATATCTTTCAGTGTTATCATTTTGACTAAAATAGAATAAAAAGGAAAAGAATAGACAAAACATTATGAAAGCGTTATTTCAAAATGTAGACAAAATCAGTATGTTCCCAGGTAAAATGTTTTGAGTCCCTCCAACCAGCATTTTCTGATGGAAAATTGTTCTGTTGGAATATTTTCAGTCAGTTCTACAGTTAACAGCAGCAGAGTTACTCATGGCTTTACTTTAAGAGGAATTGAAATCAGGGCTTGAGACTTTAAAACAGAGCTCATTTCAGTTCAAGATATAATAGGGATTCCACAGGACTCATCTAGATACTGTGGCGAGGTGGGCCTGTTTTGCCCTGTGGGTCTGCGCCCCTTACGGCTATGCCAGTAGTGTGGTTGGGGGGGAGCAAAAGGGGGGGGGGAGGGATCCCGCCTTCTACCCCGGGCCCCGACCCAGGGACCCTGCGAGGAGTAGCCTCAAACAACTTAGTCCAAGCTCTACTACCTTCCCTGGGTTGCTCATCTGTAGCCCCCCCTAGCTTGTGGCTCTCCTTCAGGCTCTTTGGGGCCGGCATCCTCTGGTCTTGGTTGCACAGGCTCCTTCTTACCTCCCGTGGCTGGGTTCTCTCGCCACACCCACACTAGCTCCTCCACCAGCTCCACACCTTGCAGCAGCTCTGCTCTGCTCCGCTCCGCTCTGCTCTGCTCCTCCACCGGCTCCACACCTTGTAGCAGCTCTGCTCAACTCCCTCTCAGCTGCACCCATCTGCCTGACTGGGAGGCTTTTAACTGCTGGGGCAAGCTCCTTGATTGGCCCCTGCTGGCCTGATTGGCGTAATTGGCATAATTGCCCTGGAGTGGCCCTAGCTGGTCTGATTGGCCTAATTGTTCTAGAGTGGCCTCAGCTGGATTTGCTAAGCCTGGGGCTGATATATATGCCTTCCAGCACCCTCCTATAGCCATCAGGGCTGGCCCTGTCACAATACAAAACCAGACTCTTAAGTGTCCCAAGCCTCTGTCTGCCAGAATCTGGGAATGGGCGACAGGGATGGATCACTTGATGATGACCTGTTCTGTTCATTCCCTCTGAAGAACCTGACATTGGCCACTGTTGGAAGTCAGGACACTGGGCTAGATGGATCTAGTTTAACCCAGTCTGGTTATTCTTGTGTTCTTATGTTAGATTCAGATCATTAGAATAATCCAAAGGAAACAAACATAATTCTAGACAAATCAAGAAAAATCTCACCTCGTCTGTATCCTACATTCATCTCCTGTCTGTGATTACCAAAGAATTCAGTCTAAGGTGGAACTGGACTATTTAACAACTTCTTTAGAAACCCCAGGGGTCTGGATTTTCATACACCTCTGATGCCTCATTATATGAAACCATAACATAATTATTAAGGGAATACTCTTCCACCCATTTAAATGAGTCCCAAACATCTAATGATTTCAGTAAGAGTAGAATATGGCATTGAGTGTTTTGTGTCTTTGGGACTCATATCCAACTAGTGCGTAAGCTCCTAAATCCCACAGGCACATTTTCAAATTCCATCTCTCATAACTAAGCAAGGACATCAACAAATGACAACTTCAGAAGTGCTGAAGGAAGATTCTTACAAAAAATTAATATTTCCTTGATCTACCAAAGCCCCCTGTGTGTGAGATTGGGTAGAAATTGGCCCTAACTAATTAAGAGTAAAATTTTCAAAAGACTCTAAGTGACTTGAAAGGTTAAGTACCATTTTTGGATGTGACTTAAGGTACATCTACAGTATTGACTGTACATGTATCTCTTTGCGTGGTTGTGCTATAGCCCGTTATTGCCCACACTGAAACCCCAATAGCACAGAGTGACTGATGTGTAGCAGATCTCCGGGAAGGACAAGTTCCGGAGGAAGAAATATATAGGAGTATGAAGAGCCAGACCAACATTGATGATGACAATGATGAGGATGTTGCCCAGCACTGTGATGATGTATATGCACAGAAACGCCACAAACAGCATTATATTAACGTCTGGGTGATTAGAGAAGCCCAGTATGACGAACTCATTCACGGAGGTCTTATTTCTCATTTTCTCGATCGGCATGTTTCATCTTGAGAAATAAAAAGAAATATCATGTATTAATTTGGTAAACTGAATTAAATCTATCTATCTATCTATCTATCTATCTATCTATGCAACCCTCCCTCTGTCTGTCTGATAAGAATCAGGACTGACACCTTGACCAATTCTGTCACAACACAGTAAATCCGGAGTAACTTCACTGAAGTCAACAGTTCTCATTCTTCTCTCAGTATCCCCGGCTTTCTATTGGTGTATGTTAATGAACTCAGTGGAAATGCACCTGTTCTATACTAGCACTAGTGGAAAAAACACTTGGATCAATGACATTATAATGATATAAAACATAGGTGTAACCAGAATCAAGTTCAATGGATTTACACTGGTGGAACTAATATCAAAATCTGTACTCAAGTCTCTTGGAGCATGTACGTTAAAATAACATACCACCGTGTATTTGATTCTCAACAGGAGTGGGGCACAATCCGGGAAGCTAGACCGATATACTTCAGCTGATCATATGGACTGGTTTATCATAATTTTACATCATGGTATTTCCAATTCTCTATATGAGAAACATATGTGGGGCCTGTGTTATTCACTGTGGCTATATGTGTGCTATAGAGATGACTCTTCTCCACAAGGTTGATAACGGTCTATTAACTTCAGTGCTCTTAATCCTGATCTCATTTACTTTGTCCCTTCTTTCTTCATCCCTCCACCTCTGTTTGTGCCCCATTTTATCTACCCATTAATCTTCCCCTTTTTCCCATATGCCAACACTTTACTAATCCTCTTCATTTCCACCAATTCTACTCTTACTTAAGAACGCAAGAGTGGCTCATTGGCTTCTGCTAATGCAAGATGCTTCAGAGAGAATGAACACTACAGAGCAATTAACGAGTGATCCATTCCCTCTCATCCAGTCCTAGCTTCTATTAGTTATAGGCTTAGGGACTCCCAGAGCATGGGGTTGTGTTCTTGACAATCTTCAATTATACCCATTGATGGACCTAACCTCCATTAATGTATCTAATTTTTTTTAACCCAGTTATATTTTGGCCTTCACAACATCCCTGGCAATGAGTTCCACAGGATGACTGTGCATCTGTGAAGAAGTACTTCCTTATTTTTCCTGCTGCCTATTAATTGCATTGGGTTATCCCTGGTTCGTGTGTTATGTGAAGGGATAAATAACACTTCCTTATTCACTTAGTCCACACCATTCATGATTTTATATTCCCCCGTTAGTTGTCTCTTTTCTAAGCATAACTTACATACACTAGCATAAATCAGGAGTAGCTTCATTGGGGCCAAATGAATTGTAGGAATGTCACACTACAGTATCGATGAAAGCATGTCTCTCCCTGTGTAAACCCTCTAGATCATGACTGTAAAAATTATTGTCCTCTTGAATGTGTACCTTTAAAGGAAATCAGTTTTTACTGAGTGCAGCTTTTATTTCATTTCATTTTATTTATACATGAGACCTGCTCCTCGTTGAAATACAGTTGGGTGCCTAACACCCATTGTCTTCACCAAAAGTCCAAGCATGGATTATTACAGAATAAATATTTGACATTCTCCCAAATCAATTTGTCAAATTACAGTTATTTAGGGCATCGTTCTCTTCCCTCTTAAATGGAATCTTGAATAACCCCTGCAGCCCCAGTTTACCCTTGTGTAACTCATTGAAATCAATGCAATTGGCCCAGTAAAAAAAAAACTATCTCATCAAATCTTCTTCCATGATGTGTATAATCATTTCATTGAAGTCCATGTGGTTCCATCAGTGTAAACTGAATGAAATGAGATCAGAGTCAAGCAATTCATTTGCCTTTTCATATTATTAACTACATTTGCTCGAACACCGGAATTTATGTCCCAGGCTAAATGCTAAGATTTCAAAATTTCATTTAATCACAAACCAAGATGCAAAGGCAAAATCTCGGATTGTATTTTATAAGATTATGTATTCCAAAAATATTTTGTTTGAATTTTAGAAACACAGGATGGAATGTTTACTTTCAATAATGTAACAACATTTCATTTTGGTACGTTTGAATATCTTCCAACGTAATTATTTTGACTAGACTAGACTAGACCAGACTAAACTCTACTAGATTAGACTAAATTTGACTAGACTAGAATAGAATAGAATAGCCAAACCTCTCTGATACCGTCCTACCAAAATTTAGAGAAAATCAATACATTGTAATGTAAAATGTTTTGAGTTAATCTAATCAGCATTCTGATGGAAAACTTTTCTGTTGGAATATTTTCCACCAGCTCTACTATTTCTTGCAGTACAGTCACTTGTGTTTTTGCACTCTGGTGGATATGAGTATCAGGGCTTGGAACGTGAAAGCAGAGCACATTTCAGTTCAAGAAATAACAGGAAGTGAACAAGACTCATCTAGATTGAACTCATTTAGATGAGTTCAAAGGAAATCTAGTCAAAAGAAGAAATTTCTCACCTCCCCCATAGCCCAGATTCATTTCCCTTCCATGATCGACAAAGAATTCAGTCTCGGATGGAACTGGAAAATTTAACAGCTTCTTTGGAAGCCCTGGGGAACTGGTCTTTGATTCACTTTGAATGCCCCATTATATGAAGCCATATCAGAGCTATTCAGTCAATATTCTTCCTTGCACTCAAACCAGGGGCAAATGTTTCTTGATTTCAATAAGAGTAAAATTTGGCATGGAATATTTTGCATCTTTGTTTGTGTGTGAAGCTCCTAAATCCCATGGGCACCTTTCCAAATTGCCCGTCTCATATCTAAGCAAGGACCTCAAAGTTTGGTCCAAAGGCAGGCTGCCTCCATCAAAATGCCGCTGCGTGCATACAATTCCCAACCAAGGGAAATGACAGAATTGTCACAACACACCACAGTTACAGGACTGAGCCCATGCTGCTTTCAACAAATTACACCTTCCCCAGGGCAACGGGAAGAGTCTTAAAAACAATGAACAGTGTCTTCATCTACAAAAGCCCCATTATTTTTAATGTGAGTAAGATTGGCAGAACCTGCTCCTAATTAATCAGGAGTAAAATGTTCTAAATAATCTAATCTAAATAATTTTCTAGAAAATCTAAGTGATTTACAAGCTTCAGTGCCATTTTTGAAAGTGACTTAGGCAGTCAGGCCTCTTTATCATGGTATGCATGTTCCTAACTCCCATTGACTTGACTGAGAGATAGGCATCTGAATCACCTTTGAAAATCTGGCCTTTAATGCAAGTAAATGGGAAAATGAAAACATTACCCCTAAATTCATATCCTCCTTGTGAGGAAGAGTTAGGGTTAGATTTACAAAGAGAGTTTGGTACCTAACTGACACTTTAGCTCCCTAACTCCCAAGAGTTAGCTACCACTAATATTCACAAAACCCTGGAGGCACCTCAGTGTCTTGGTGGCAATGTTCCCTAGATACCTACTTATAAGCCTTCAGGCATAAGCCCTGCGGCCTCTCTCTAGATATCCAGATTTACAGATTCCAAGATCAGAAGGGATCATTGTGATCACCTAGTCTGACCTTCTGTATGACACAGTCCACAGGACTCACCCCAAAATAACTCCTAGAACAGATCTTTATGAAAAACATCCAATCTTGATTTAAAAATTGTCAGGGAGGGAGAATCCACAATGACCCTTGGTTAGTTGCTCCAATGGTTAATTACTCCCCCCGTTAAAATATATGATTTATTTCCAGTGTGAATTACTCTTATTTCAACTTCCAGTCATTGATTGGGTGAGGCCGCATTTAGGAATATTTTTGTCCAGTTTTGGGCCCCCCACTACAAAAAAGGATGTAGACAAGTTGGAGAGAGTGCAGCGGAGGGCAACAAAAATGATGAGGGGCTGTAGCACAGGACTTATGAGGAGAGGCTGAAGGAACGAGGCTTGTTTAGTCTGCAAAGAGAAGAATGAGGGGGGATTTTAGCGGCCTTTAAGTACCAGTTCCAGGGAGGATGGGGCAGGCTGTTCTCGGTGGTGGCAGATGACAGAACAAGGAGCAACGGTCTAGCAGGGCGGGAGGTCTAGGTTGGACAGTAGGAGGGTGTTGAAGCACTGGAATGGGTTACCTAGAGAGGTGGTGGAATCTCCACCTTTAGAGGTTTTTAAGCTGAGGCTTGACAAAGCCCTGGCTGGGATGAGATTCTGCTTTGAGCAGGGGGTTGGACTATATGATGAGGTCCCTTCCAACTCTAATATTCTATGATTCTATGATTCTAAGGCATGTTTTCTATTTCTTTAATCATTTCATGGCTCTTCTCTGAAATCTCTCAAATTTATCCACAGCCTTCTAGATTAGTGGGCAGAAGAACTAGATACAGTATTTCAGCAGTCAACACACCAGAAGCAAATACAGTGCTCTATGACTTCCCCTCTTTATTCACAGGCTGAGCTTTTTTGGCCAAAGCATCGCACTAGAATCTCATGTTTGGCTAATTTTCTCCTATAACCCCCAAATCTTTTTCAGACTCACTATTTACCAGGATAGAGTCCCCCATCCTGTAAGTATGGCCTGCATTCTTTGTTCCTTAATGTATACATTTACATTTATTCATATTAAAAAGCAAATTGTTTGCTTGTGCACAATTAACCATGTGATCCAGATGTCTCAGAATCAGTAACCTATCCTCTTCATTATTTTCTACTTCCCTAATTTTTGTGTCACCTGCAAATATTATCAGTGATGATTTTATTTTTTCTTCTAGGTCATTGATGAAAATTTTGACTAGCATAGGGCTACATACTGATCCCTAAGGGACAACGTTAGACACCCTCACACTCAGTGATGATTCCCTGTTTACAGTTACATTTTGAGATTTAACAATTTAATGCATTTAATGGGAGCCATCTTCATTTTATATCACTCTGATTGTTTAATAAAAATGTTGTGCTGTATCAAGACAATGTTGTGCATACGGCCCAGTACAACCCACAAACCTGGGAATATAGGCATAGCATCGTCAATCTCGCCTGCTGGGCCCAATCTGGTAGGCATGCTCAGTGCCTGGCTAACTCCACATAAAACAGCCAGGGAGGAGGACCTCCCTCATTCCTTTTAGTGCATTGGTTATGTAACTCTCCCTTTCCCTCCTGGATAACTGGGGAGCAGGCAACGTTTACCTGTGTGCCAGGGCACCTGATGTTGTTGATGGTAAAGAAGATCCTGAGTACCCCAATGGTGATGTTGGATAGATGGTAACCCTCTATCCACCCCTCTGCTCAAGTCATTTTACTTGTAAACTAAATTAATCTTGGCGGTTCCTTCACCTGGCTGGGCCCTGTACATATTCAAAGGCCTGCCTTGGGACTCTCCAGGAATAAACTTGAGCTTATCTGTACAGTGGGTCTAATTTACAAGTACCTATTATATGCTTAGATTAGAGTGAACACATCTTTACTTAACAATTTAAGAAAACGTGATATAACAGACTGAGATTAATTAAAACATCAAAACTATTTTAAGGGGCACATCAATAAACCAATTAATGAATACAGTTTGCAGCAGGAAATGAAACTTAACCACCTAATGTTTGCTCTGGCACCAGTGCCCCACCCTCAGTGTGCACTCCTCTCAACATCAGAGTTTTAGACGCTCGCATGCATGGGCAGTTGGTCCAATAAAGACGTCCACCCACAGCAACAAGGGGCAGAGAGATGCTAACTTGGGATCTTTCCAAGCTGCACAAGTCCTCTGCAGATGGGATATG
>NW_027130644.1:0-16949 GCF_026122565.2 Emydura macquarii macquarii
CTTTGTAACGCGAAATCAGTATAGTTTGACAAGAGCAAGGCCCTAAAAGCAATGCTAAGCCAGAAAAGCAAGAGTTAAGACCTCTCAGGAGCAGAGCCCAGACGCTGCCCTCTGCCCGACCTTAGGCCAGAGGAGGAAGTGCCTTGGGGTCTTGAGCATCCTGAGACGACCACAGACATTTGCTAATGCTTAATAAGCTAAAAGGTTCCTATTTTAGTAATAATAAAGGAGAAGAAGGACTATGGCTAAATTCTCTTTGAAGTAAACAACTAACATCACCTTATTCCAAAAGGTCCCTAGCTAACTACCAATAGACTAATAGCAACTAAGTGTTAAGGCCCATGTACGTCATGTATTACTGGGTAAAGCTTGCTGCAAGGTGAGGGGTGGGGAAAGGGTATATCAATCCCCCGAGAGCCTTCCCAAGCGGAGACTCCCTGAGACTCTGTGGAAGCCACAGCGGATGCCTCGGCCAGGACGGTTCCCGTACGTCACCCACTTATCAGTATGGGTCTCCCTCGTTCTTGGTGATAAGCGTCCCTGCACACGCTTAAATAAGGCTAGCTTTCTTACATCGATGGGCCCCCAGGAGTATATTGCTGTAGGTATCCTCTTGGCAGGTCTTTTCCTTGCTTAAGGTTCACTTCTCTGTTCACTAACTGCAGCTGCTGGGGGGGTTGCTCAGCTTATGATAGTAATAAGTCCTGTGCCTATAAGTTGCTACTTTATATCCTTGTGGTTAATTGTACTTTCATTGTACTTTTCATCTTAAGGCTTGTGCCGGAGCTGCAGTTCCTGTATTGTACAGGACTCCCGCTCCTGTCTGTCTTTCTTATGCTATCTCAGGTAATAAATAAGCATTTTTGACATCCTTTTGCCAGTGTGCTCCATTCCGCCACCGAGATAAAAATACTGAACACTACAGCCTCCCACTACAAAAAGGATGTGGACAAGTTGGAGAGAGTGCAGCGGAGGGCAACAAAAATGATTAGGGGGCTGGAGCACAGGACTTATGAGGAGAGGCTGAGGGAACTGGGCTTGTTTAGTCTGCAAAAGAGAAGAGTGAGGGGGGATTTGATAGCAGCCTTTAACTACCTGAAAGGGGTTCCAGGGAGGATGGGGCTAGGCTGTTCTCAGTGGTGGCAGATGACAGAACAAGGAGCAACGGTCTCAAGTTGCAGGGCGGGAGGTCTAGGTTGGACATTAGGAAAAAGTTTTTTACTAGGAGGGTGGTGAAGCACTGGAATAGGTTACCTAGGGAGGTGGTGGAATCTCCATCCTCAGAGGTTTTTAAGCTGAGGCTTGTCAAAGCCCTGGTTGGGATGATATAGCTGAGGCTAGTCCTGCTTTGAGCAGGGGGTTGGACTAGATGACCTCCTGAGGTCCCTTCCAACTCTAATATTCTATGATTCTATGAATGTGTTGGTGCCCATGGTCAAGTTACAACTCGTGTTTGCAGAGAAACAATCGTTTTGTGGAACCTGTAGCCTGACCAGATAGGAAATCTGTTCCAGAGAACAAGAGATGTTATTTCCCCTCCCCTGGTCTCCATAATTCACACAGCTATTGTTCTGGTGGCCAGCAGAGAGAGACAATAAAAACAAAGCTGACGTATTATAGAATAAATGTAGTTTATTATGTCACAGAGTGAATTTCTTTCCCGTAGAAACACCTCATGGCGGCCCCAGAACAGGGAAATCAAACGTCCATCACAGAATTCATCCTCCTGGGATTCGGGACCCTTCCTAAACTGCAAATCCTTCTTTTCCTGCTGTTTCTAGTGATCTACATCACGACCATGACTGGGAACATCCTCATCATCGTGCTAGTTGTGGCCGACCAGCATCTTCATACGCCCATGTATTTCTTCCTGGGGAACTTGTCCTATTTGGAGATATGCTACACCTCCACCATCCTGCCCAGGCTGCTGGCCAGTCTCCTGACTGGGGACAGAACCATTTCAGTTAGTGGGTGCATCACACAATTTTTGTTTTGTTTTGTTTTCTGGCAGCTACAGAATGCCTGCTCCTATCGGTGATGTCTTACAATTGGTATTTAGCCATAGTCAAACCTCTTCACTATGGAGCCCGTATGAGTGGCAGATCTTGCCTCCAACTCGCAGCTGGGTCTTGGGTAGGTGGCTTCCTAGCTAGTAGCATAACAACATTGTCGATATCACAATTAAATTTCTGTGGCCCCAATG
Source organism: Emydura macquarii macquarii (assembly GCF_026122565.2). Lineage (NCBI taxonomy): Eukaryota > Metazoa > Chordata > Testudines > Chelidae > Emydura > Emydura macquarii. Next base: position 2,204 of record NW_027130644.1, read on the forward strand.
CTATTGACCATTTCTTTTGTGATTTTATTCCCCTTGTAAAACTCTCTTGCAGTGATCCTCAGCTGATGGAAATATTGGCCTTCACTCTCTCCTTGATTATATCACTGGTCCCATTCCTACTGACCTTGATGTCCTACATCTGCGTCATCGCCACCATCCTGAGAATCCCTTCCACTACCGGGAGGCAAAAGGCCTTTTCCACCTGCTCCTCCCACCTCATCGTGGTGTCCATTTATTAGGGAACTCTGTCAATAGCCTACATGTTCCCCACAGCCCACACGCTGAGGGACTTTAAGAAAGTTCTCTCTGTTGTCTACACGGCCCTGACTCCCCTGGTCAATCCCCTCATCTACACCCTGAGAAACAAAGAGGTGAAGAGGGCCCTGATGAAAGCTTTCAGGAAATTCATCTTAGGACAATGGTAGCCGACTATGTACTTCAGCTTCAAATAAAATAGATATGCCAGAGGCTGGTTTAGGGCCTGAACCGAAACTTCACTGGGCTGTGTCATGCTTTTAGAGACACAGCCAGGGGAGGAAGTGGAGACGGACAGACTCTTGGAACCTGTGACCAGTTCTTGTTAGGGCCTTTATCAGATGCCACAGCTGGGTGTTACTAGGCTGGTGGGAGATTTGAACTAGTGGCTCCTCAGAGGTCAGACAATGATGGGGGATTGTGCTTAGTGAGACAGTGCAGGAAAAACAGACTGAGCTGGGAAGCTGAGAATCCCTTCCTTGGAGGGTGTGAGACTTAGATTTATGTGTGTGTGTATCTACCATGTCTACATTATACAAATATCTGGTGGCAAAGTTAGATTGGGACTCCAGCGTCAGGATTTTTGTAGTATATTTCATCCCCAGGCTTTTTTCCAAAGGGACAGGAATCAGAAGGAAACCCTCTAACCTGTGCCATAGGGCCCAGCACAGACTTATTACTGGGCCATTCTCAACAACGACACAGAGCCAGTTGCTCAAGAATCTTTGGTGCCCTTTGAGATTTTTCAAAAGCATCTGGGCACCTCACCTGACAGATCGGACCCTGCAGACGAGTGAGGCAGGGGAACGTCTCGCTTTCCCAGGTCCCAGTATTTCTCTGCGGCCTCTGCTGCCTGGGGTGAGGCTGCAGAGGTCATGGCTAGAGGCAGAAACACAGGGGCCTGTGGCCCTTTTGCTGCAAACACTTAGTCACCTACAGGGTCGCAGGCAGCTGAGCAGGGTTTTGTGAATCCCAGGTGGGCCGGATTCTGGGGTTCAGGTGCCTAAAGTGGAAGCTTTGTGACTCCAGCCCTAGGCCCACATCCTCATCCTTGTGTTACAGCTGGGGACACTAAGGCAGAACGAGGTGCAGTTACCTGCCTGGAGTTGCTCAGTGGGTGAGTGGCAGAGAATAGTTTAGAAACCAACCGTCCAGAGTCTTAGTCCAGAGAAATGTCTTCTCCACCATGTCCACTTGTAATTGACAATGGCACCTAAGGGTGTTAGGTGCCCAACTCCCAGTCACTGGCTGTGGGATTTAGGTGCCTAACATCACCTCTTATGGGAAAACCCAGCCTGTACATTTATAGCCAAACCAGTATCCTGAGAATACCCCCACGCCCAGGGGATGTTTTCCACCAGCTCCTTCCCATGTTTTACCATTATCTAGGACACGCCAATAACTCTGTGTCTGTTACCAAAAGTCGAGATCAATAAAAACTAAATGAAGCTAAAAACATCTCTTTCTGTTGTCTTTGTTGTCAGATCTCCCATTATCTGTCCCCTTCATGTCTGGCGTGAGAAATCAATATGTAAAGGTTTGTCTACATGTAGACGTTGCACCACTTTAGCTATCCTGGCAATTTGCAATAAAGAGCTGGAAGGAGCTAGAGTAAGTGGAAGCTCAAAAAGCTGAAGTGAAATTTCAGGGAGTGAGTGAGGGAAAACCCTTCAACTGGCTGAATTGCTCCAGCCTGGTAGATCTGGGAGTAGCCTTGTGGACAAGCCCCTGGAAGCAGGGGGCAGTGTCCGGGCCTCTCCCTCTGGGTCCTTCTCAGAGGGCGACCACCCCTCCCGGCTATCTCCTGCTGGGAGCAGGCTCAAGCCCTTTTTCTGGGCAAGCAATCTTTCGCCCGGCCCTTAAGTAGGGCTGGCCAACGTACAGTCTAGCGCCAGGCTTTTAGGCAGGGCTGGCAAGTAAGTAGTCTAGCGCCAGGCCCTTGTGCAGGGCTGGCAAGTAAGCAGTCTAGTGCCAGGCTCTCCGGCAGGGCTGACAAAGGAGCAGGCCCGCTCTCTGGAGCAGTATGGAGGGTGAGGTTCTCTCAGGGCTGATAGGGAAGGGAGGAGGGGGACGCAGGCCCACCCGTCTCCACTGCGTCCCAGCCCAGGGCCCTTGCAGTGGCAAAAGACGTTTGCCACGGGGTCAGCAGGGCTCCTGCCGCAACACGCCACCCGGGTTGCCCAAGACTCAGCCACGAACTTGTGGCTCCCCTGGGCTTCTTCCTCCCTGAAACCCCCGGTATCTGCCTTTTTCAGGTCGCTGGGGCGTGGAAGTCCTACGAGGCCCTCCTCATTCATGGCTGGCAGCTCTGGCAGCTCCATGGGTTCATCCTCAGAGGGTAGCTCGTCCTCCTCTGACCGGGCTCGCAGGCCTGGTTTTTAAAGGCCTGGCTCCACCCACCTGCTTCCGGTCAGAGGTTTTCCTTTGGGGCTCTACCAGCCAGGGTGGGTCTGGTTCTCCCTCTGGGTCCTTCTCAGAGGGGAACCACCCCTCCCGGCTACACCCCCTCCCCTCAAGTCCAGGTCCCGGCCTCCGGGGCTGGTCTTATCCCATACCCCCAAACGGGAGAGCGTCCGTGTTAGCATGCTGCCAGCCCGCTAGATGCCGTACTGTGAAGGCAAATGACTGGAGGGTCAGATACCAATGCTTAAGGTGAGCGTTCGTCTCCTTCATTTGGTGTAGCCACTTCAAGGCAGCATGGTCCGTGACCGCTACAAAGGTACTACCGAGCAGGTAGTACCGGAGGGCCTCCATAGCCCATTTCATGCCTAGGGCTTCCTTTTCAACCACCGAGTATCGCTGCTCCCGGGGGAACAGCTTCCGGCTTATGTAAAGTATGAGGTGTTCTTCCCCATTGATCTCCTGGGCCAGGACCGTGCCCAGTCCCACCGTTGACGCGTCTGTCTGTACCACGAAGCTCTTTTCAAAATCGGGGCTGTATAGCACTGGCTTTTGGCAAAGCACGTCCTTGAGATCCTGGAACGCGCTCTCACACTGTGGGGTCCAGCGGATACGTATCGCCTCAGTCTTTGCCAGGAGGTTGGTCAATGGGGCGGCAATGGTGGCAAAGTCGGGGATGAACCGCCGGTAGTAGCCCACTAGTCCCAGGAACTGTCGGACCTGTCGCTTGGTGTTTGGAGCGGGTTGCCCCCTGATTGCTTGCACCTTTCCCACTAGGGGTCGGACCACTCCTCACCTAGGGTGTACCCGAGGTAGGTGGTTTCTCGCCACCCGAGGTGGCACTTCTTCGGGTTTGCGGTTAGGCCCGCATCCTGAAGAGCTCGGAGTACGGCCACGAGGTGGTCAAGATGGTCCTCCCAGCGTCGGCTGTACACTACGACGTCGTCCAGATAAGCGGCCGCATACTCAAGGCACTCCGGAGCGGGATGGCCTCTGGGAAGCGGGTGGCATAATCCATTACTACCAGGATGTACCGAAACCCCACAGCACTCCTGGGGAGGGGTCCCATGAGATCCATTGTGACCTTCTCAAAGGGCGTCCCGACCAGCGGAAGCGGTAGGAGGGACGCCCTGGGTATGCCCAGGGGAGCCGCCAGTTGGCACTCGGGGCAGGTGGCACAATAGTCCTTTACCTCTAGCCTAATTCCTGGCCAATAGAAGTGGACCAGGATCTGGGCGAGGGTTTTGTCCAGCCCCAGGTGCCCGGCTGTGGGAAAATCATGGGCCAGTCTTAGCACGGCCCGTCGGTGGAGTCAGGGTACCACCAGTTGGGCTTGAAGTTCCTGGGTCCGGGGGTCCCGCTCCATGCGGTATAACCGGCCCCTCCGCAGCTTGAAACGGGACCACTGGTTGGCCTGGTCAGGGCAAATGGCGACCCCATCCTCATAGGTGAGCTGCTCATACGCGTGGCGAAGCGTGAGGTCGTTCCTCTGGTCCTGGCAAAATTCTTCCACCGGGGTCATCTGCGGGTCTTCCCCACCTGGGGTACGGCCGGCCTCCTGGTCTGTCAGGAGGGGGTTGCTGGGTGGTCCCTGGGTCCCCGGGGCTCCTGGGCCCTCCGGCTCTGGGGGCTCCCCTCGGGGCGTGGCCCCCAAGAGGGCTACTGGTTCAGGGTCTGCTTGGTGTGCAATGGCCTGGAGGATTCTGGTGAACCTGGGCCAGTCCCAGCCAAGAATGATGGGGTAGGGCAGCCCCGCGGCGACCCCAACTTGCACCACGTGGGTTGTCCCGGCAATGGTGAGCTGGAATGGGCAGGTGGGGTATTCCTTCAAGTCCCCGTGAATACACCATACGTGGACCCGCCCGTGGGGTCGCTGGCCCGGGGGAATCAGCTCAGGGTGGACCAGCGTCTGCCTGCAGCCGGAGTCAATCAGGGCCTGCACCTGTCCCTCTGGGAGCCTTATGGGGATCGTCACGGGGGGCCCCGAGGTGTCTCCGGGCTCGTCCTTCCCCGGTGCAGACCAGGCCAAAGGAGCAGTCCATCCGGGGGCAGTCTTGCTGCAGGTGGCCCAGGTGGCCACAGGTGAAGCAGGGGCCGATCTTGGGGCGTCCCGCCCGAGCTCGGCTATTTCGGGCTGGGTGGGTCGCACCCCGTGGTTCAAAGGTCCGGTCTGGCCTTTGGCTGGGCAGCCCCTGGGGAGTTGCCAGGGCTGACGGGGCGGGCGGCCAGGGCATCAGACCTCCTAGGGTTGGCTCCAGCAGGACAGGTCACCTGGGAGGCGGCAAGGGGTCTCGTGCAGGGGTTCCTTTCGCTGCGGGGGTTCTCTGGATTGGAGGGTCCTCTGCCGCTAGGAAGTCTTCCATTAGCCGCACGGCATCGCTCAGCGCGGCGGGGTGGTGGCGCATTACCCAGGTCCAGCCACACGGCGGTAGGATCTGGAGGAATTTCTCCTTCACGACCTGGTCCACAACCTCCGAGGCCGACTGGTGGTCCGGCAGAAGCCACCACTTACACGTGTCCTTCAGTTCTTGGGCGACCGCTCACAGCTGGGCGCCCGGGGGATAAGTCTTCCCCCAAAACCACCGCCGGAAGGTGTCTGGGCTGATGTCCAAGGCATCTAGGATTGCCGCCTTCACTGTGGTATAGTCCCGGGCCTCTGTCTCAGAGAGTGCCCGATAAGCCGCCTGCAGCACCCCTGTCAGGTAGGGGGCTAAAAGGGTTGCCCATTGGGTTGGGGCCCAGCCGGCCGCCAACGCTACCCTTTCAAAGGTTATGAGGAAGGCCTCCGGGTCGTCCTCTGGCCCCAGCTTCATCAGACGTAGAGGCATTGGGGTCCCCGCTGGGCCCGCCATCGTCCCCCAGCCATGCTGCCGGGGGCGGGGAGCAGAGCAGCCATCTGCTGGATGCACTGGTGCTGCTGCTCCTGATGCTGCGTCCCCAAGTCTCGGACAAGCTGTTGCTGCTGGGCCCCTAAAGTCTGGAGCAGCTGCTACGCTGCTGCTGCTGGTCCACCTGCTGTTGCTGGTGGAGATTGGCCCACCACTGCTTGAGCTGGTCCAGGTCCATGATGACCTGTACTGGGGAATAGTTTTGCGGGTCGCCCCCTTGACAGCAAGGGGCGGATTATGTCTGCGTTCTCCACCACGTGTGGACGAGCCCCTGGAAGGAGGAGGCAGCGTCCGGGCCTCTCCCTCTGGGTCCTTCTCAGAGGGGGACCAGCCCTCCTGGCTATCTCCTGCCAGGAGCAGGCTCAAGACCTTTTTCCGGGCAAGCAATCTTTCACCCGGCCCTTAGGTAGGGCTGGCCAACGTACAGTCTAGCTCCAGGCCCTCCGGCAGGGCTGACAAAGGAGCAGGCCCACTCTCTGGAGCAGTATGGAGGGTGAGGCTCTCTCAGGGCTGATAGGGAAGGGAGGAGGGGGACGCAGGCCCACCCGTCTCCACTGCGTCCCAGCCCAGGGCCCTTGCAGTGGCAAAAGGCATTTGCCACGGGGTCGGCGGGGCTCCTGCTGCAACACGCCACCCGGGTTGCCCCCGAATCAGCCACGAACTTGTGGTTACCCCTGGGCTTCTTCCTCCCCAAAACCCCCGGTACCTGCCTCCTTTGGATCACTGGGGTGTGGTAATCCTACGAGGCCCTCCTCATCCATGGGTGGCAGCTCTGGCAGCTCCATGGGTTCATCCTCAGAGGGTAGCTCATCCAGGTCCTGCGGCCCGCAGGCCGCAGGCAGGGCCAGTAGGTTCTCCGGGTCCCAGGCCCTGTATTGCTCCGGCCGGCCCTCCTCCGGCTCCCAGACCGCGGGTGTCTCAGGTGGGGCCTCCTCCGGCTCCCAGGCTGGGGGTAAGACCGGCCGCTCCCTTTCAGCGTGGGTCTCTGGCCTGGCCTTAGCTGGGAGCCCAGGAGGAGAGGTGACCTTCTCCCTCGGCCATCCTCCGTTGACTGGGCTCACAGGCCTGGGCTTTTAAAGGCCTGGGCCCGCCCACCTGGTCCGGTCAGGGTTTTTCCTTTGGGGCTCAATCAGCCAGGATGGGTCTGGCTCCCTCTTTGGGTCCTTCTCAGAGGGGGACCACCCCTCCCAGCTACACTGCTGCATTAAATTAAGCAAAGACAGGAGCTTCAGTGTAATGTTCCTAGTTAGCACCCGGTGCAATCCGCAACACCAATCCGTTCTAGCAAGGCCCTCGGACTCGCCTCACTCAGGGAATACAGGAGCTATCTCCTTCACTGTGCCCCAGACAATGCTGATAATGCCCGTGGGAGTTTGCCAACGGGAAGGTATCATGATGTGCTTAAAAACACAGCAAATGTCCAGGATTTAATATTGCCGGAGCTGTGAGTGACCCAGGGGAGTGCAATATACCAGGGGGAAAGGGGAGGGAACACAGGAGAGGGCACAGGGAGTGTGCAGGGTTATAAGAAGCTGCAGAGAGAACAGACACCTCAGAGCTGAAGAAGAAATTAAACAGAGCAGAGAAACAGTTAGGCAGTTTCTCTATTTCTATTGATGGGATCAGCACCGAGCCCCCTCCAGCCAGGTTTCCCCCAGTGGCTGGTACCAGCTTCTTCAGAAGCAGGTGCAAGGACCCTGAAGTGGGCGACTCTGGGCTAATCGCCACAAGAACGCTACCCTCAAACCCTTCCAGTCCGACGTTGTTTTCACCTGGGGGGACAAATCCTCCTTCTGCGTGAAGAGCTTGGTCAGGGAGATGTAAAGGGGTGAAGGGAGCTCTCAGAGCGTAGGGGTCTGGCCATGGCCTCGCAGCTTGAACACCCTGCCAGGCAGTGTGTCCAGATGCAGGGATTCACAGCCTGCTCGGTGTTTAATGCCAGAGGAGACCAGCAGCATCATCTAGACAGACCTGGACTTGCCAGGCCACAGAAATTCACCATAGAGGGCCGAGCCCAATAACTCGTGCCTGCGGAAAGCCTGTCATCCACAGAGGCAATCTTGACTTGAAGACCTCAAAAGCCAGAGCATGCACTGCTTCCCTTGAGCATTTCTGCCAGTGGTACTCACCCTCCCGCATATAAATGTGGGCTTTGTTACTGACTGGAATTGGTCTCTGTTTAACTCTGGGGTTTTATTCCTGGATGCAGGAGAGGACTGGAGGGTGGAGTGAGCTAGAGTGGGGGACCAGGGAACTAGGACTCCTGGGTTCAATTCTGGCCTCTACATAGCAGTGAGTTTTAGCCCAAACGCCCCTGCAAAGATCACTCCTTGTTTCGCCCTTGGTTAATCATTACCCCCTTGGGGGTCACTCGCAGGGACACTTGGAGTTTGGATCCAGGACCCCTGTATATTCTCTCTGTGATGCTTTTGTCCTGAAAGAAATGGACTGTGCACTGTGAAATCTGGCAGGTGCCTGGTCATTCTTCTCCGTGTCCCTGAGACAGCGCAAACGACAGGTGCTCAGACCTGTGCAGCTAGTCACAGCAAATTGCAGGGCGGTTTCCAGCTGAAATCCCTGGTCTAGAGGGAGAGGCAGACAGCTCTCCACCCAAAGAGAGGTGACAAGCGGAGGTGTGTGCTCTGAGGGGCTGCCACGAAGGGGCAGAGATGCAATAACCCTGAAACTGCAAGACTCACAAGGGTCTGTTCTGGCCCTCAAGGCTATGAAAAGATGATCACATGGTTACCTTGTCCTTCCGCCCCACCAATCCTCACCCATTGCTTTGACTCCTCCACTAGAGTCCATCAGCTGCCGGCTACACTGTGAGCTCCTCCGGGGTGGAACTGTCTGTGATCAAAATAAAACATTTATTTACCCCTAAGTGAATTTTTTGCAGTTTACACTGTTGAGATTTTGCTTTTTGCCGTTCTGACAAATTTCAAAATGTCAAAAAGTCTCATGAGATGGGAAAACCTTTTCCCACCCAGCCCTGCTTTGAAAGGAGACCTGCTCACATGTCGTCTGATAGACATGCACCTTGGCTTCTAAACATTACAGCCAATAGCCAAAGTGAATTTGCTCAGTGTAAAAAAAGACCTAGGGGCATTAACTGCAATGGTGTTTTGGTGAGTTTTGCCAGCTGGGGATATGACCTGCCTTACGTTAGCATGTTATGTTATGTACCTACAATGTAAAGATGTGTCTATGTTAGAATTTAGCCAGGAAATGAAGGTAGGGGCTTTGGGGTCTAATGCTTGAACTCCTGGGTTCGATTCCTCCTTCTGGGGGTGTTTGTTCCAATACTCTTATGGCTAGAGAAGCACAGCTTGGCATGCATGACTTTTGCATTGCATTTATCTTTCATGTGGTAAGAGCAGGGTGGGGTGGGGTGGGGTGGGAGGCGGGGGGTCAGGACTCCTGGGTTCTTTTTCCATCTCTGCCACAGACTCACTGTATGACCTTGGGCAAGTCACTTGGCATTCATTTCTCCATGAGGGTTATTTTCTGACTGCACAAAAGCCAGGGTGGCAAGGCTAAATCCATTCACGCCTGGTTGGAGGTGGGGCTGAAGTCACAGGGGCCATAGAAAAGCCATTCTGACTGCTGGGGGGGAGGGGCATGGGAGTAGCATTGTGGGGCAGGAGCTGTGTCTTTGTTCTGCATTTGTACAGCCCCTGGCACAATGGGGTCCTGGGCCGTGACTGTGGCTCTTATGTTCTAATGCAAAAAGGAAAAGGAAAAACAGAATTTCAGGATCCTATAAGAAGGGATTCCAGGGAAGAATCCAGCATGTTTGACGTTCTTTAGGGACAAAGCAATGGCCAAACTGCATCAGCCCATTGGTTCGTCCATGCCCTTCTCCCACCCCTTGGAATTGTCCACGCTCTTCAGCTCATACAAAGAAAATTACGTATGTCACCCCGTGGTCTTATTTTTGTAAACCCCCACCCCCTCCCCTGCTATGCCACAGGAACATGTCTTGTCTCCCGTCAGCACGTCCCGTCTTTGGAGCACACTCTGTCTGTCTGTCTAGTGCCACACTCAGCACAATGGGGCCATGGACCTTGACAGGGATCCTGGACAGGTCCTTCAGTGCTACAAAATTTCACAATATTTCTCAATATTTCTCAATTTTTCTCAATTCAATTTCTCAAAATTTCTCAATATTTCACAAGGGAGGCTGGATCTGTGGTGAGGGCAGTGGAGTGGGACTCCAGACAGCCCGTCTCAGTTCCCAGCTCTGCCGTAGACTCCCTGTGTCATTTGATGTGTGTGTGCCTTAGTTTCCCATCTGTAAAATGGGGATAATGATGCCTCCTTTGGCGATTTAGAACATCAGCTCCTTAGGCAAGGACTGACCCTGCACAGAACTTGCCACAATGGAGCCAGACCTCTAGGCATTGTTAGAGATCCACACGGCGTTAAATAGGACAGATCCCTGACTGCTGTGAATCTGCTCTACCTGCATTGGAGTCCATGGACCAGATTCCCCAACTGGAGTGAATCAGCCATAGCTCCGCTGGAGTCAGTGGTTCAGATTGCCGAGTGATGTCAAAGTGGCCATCGCGATATACAGTGAGATTTCTATACATTTCTGGCCCAGTAGAATTACTTTCCTTGGTGCCCAGTTGATTGTGTGTTGTTGTAAGCAGGTTTTCAGTTGGAGAAGCTCCCTCTCCCATCTAGACGGTGATGTTTACCCCAGTGCAGGTCCCTTGAAAACCCAATTTTCCATCAAAGAAAAGCTTCAAAGGAAAATGTACAACTAGTCCTTGACGACAATGATGAGGGGGTTTTATACAACTCACAATGTTCATGATTCATATAAATGTCTGATCCTTTTCTGAAATCTACTAAGCTGTTGATCTCAATAATGTCTTGTGGTGATCAGTTTTTCGGGCTAAGTGTGAAAATATAATACATATTTTAGGACGTAAGTGGTATATAACCGTTAAACTCACCCTCTGCAAAAACAAATGAACATAATATCACACCTCCACTTTAGGCTGGGAATTTCAAAGAGGTCTAAAGGGAGCTAGGTGTCTAATTCCCATGGACTTTTAACTTCCTTGGGCCCTTTGGAAATCCCAGCTTCGAAGACCAACTTTTTTTTCCTTTCAGGTTTTTATTGTTTTGTTAAATTTCACTTTGTATTTGCCAGTCTCATAAATGGGTCCAGTCCTCTCCACACACTGGTTTCCAGCTTTATTTTTAATTTTCACACCAAGAAGAAACAACTTAGAGACAAGTTCTAATAAAACAGCTGAGGGCGGGAAACAGGAAAAAATCCTCAGTTTAGTCCCAGGTTTTGGTTTCAGACACATTGAATGTTGCTCAAAATTCAAGTGCAACGGCTGCAGAAGACACAATACATACGTAGCACAAGCCCAAAACACAGTGCATGTGATGAGTGTAAAGCTCTCACATCCACTAAACCTTCTATTAGCTTTTTTTTTTCCTTTTTCATTTATCTTTATAGCTCTCTCTTCATAGAGGGTAAAATGTACAAAACCACCCAAGTGACTTAGGAAAGTAAGTCTCATTTCCAAAAGCCATTAAGGAGCCCAGTTCTCACTGACATTTAGTGGGACATAGGCTCCCAACAGCCAGATTTTCAAAGGTGCAGATAGGCACAAAGAGGGATTTTCAAATGGATCTTGGTGTTTAGGCCCAGATTTTTGTTACAGTTCAGGGCAAATGCACCTGCATTTTCCCTTAATGGTCCAACAAGGGCCAACGCTCTCAGCTCCCAGCTCCCTGGCCTTTGCCTTTCTTGGGTGGAAACCCACATCTCTGTCCTTGCTGACTGGGGTCTTTCCAGGCTGAACAGTTCCCTTCACTGTGTTTTTCCCTCAAAAGATTCTCTGCCTAAGCAGCCCTGCTTTGCTTCTCCTCTCAGAAGTGGTGCCCTGGGTAATCACCTCAGGTACAACTTACCACACAGTTCTGTCTAAGCAAGCCTGGTTCACTCTTAAGGTAAAACCCCACAGAGAAAACCTATTAAAACAATAAAAGAACCTACATGCAGGCTAATAAGCTTAGCAGAGATCATCCCAGCTCCAATATGGGCTCGATTAGGTGATGAGTCCCTCAAACCCGACAACGGGGCCTCTTCTCTTCACAATACCACACACACAGCTGCATTTTTAATACAATGGACCTCGACGGTATTAAAACGCATGCAGTGAGGTTTATCCAGAACATTGCAGGAAATGGCTGTCTGTCCCCCTTTCAAAAATCTGGCCCCAGACATCTAACTCTGGTTGATTTCACTGGGGGCGAAGTGCCTACACGCTTCTGAAAATCCTGCCAGGTGTCTAAATATCCTCGGCCTAACGTCTAGATTTACAACGGGGGTTATGTGCCTAGTGGAATTTACTAAGGCTTTCAAATAGGTCAGGTGCTCAACTCCCATTGACAGTAAATGGGAGACTGGTGACTGACTCACTCAAGGTGCTCTTGAAAACCCTCTTAGGTGATTAAATGCCTTTGAAATCTGTTCCTCAGAAGCCTCAATCCCCTGGCCTTTCAGTGAGATTTAGGCCTGGTTACACTTACCTTGAAATTCCGCGGCAGTCGACGGGAGTTACCCAAGCTCCGCAGAGTAGATTGTGTAACTCCCGTCGACTTCTCAACTTCCGTTGTGCGTGACGTCTTCACTCTGCCGCGCCACAAGTCGACTTCCACATCGATTGAGCAGGTCCTCACTGACAGCTCAATCGACCCGGATAGATCAATCTGATAGCGGCGAATTTGCCACCATCAGTGAAGACGTACCCTTAGACTTGAAATGCCTCCATCGCTTCTGATGGGGTTGGGGTTGGTCCTGCTTTGAGCAGGGGGCTGGGCTAGATGACCTCTTGGGGTACCTTCCAACCATATTCTTCTATGATTCTCTGAAAATTGGATTTAGATTCCTAAATCACTTACGTGGTTATGAATTTTTTTACAACAAATCCTTTGATCTTCAGGACATGGTGAAAACCCAGATGTTCTCCCAGGATCGTTAGGCAGCTCTCTAGCACAGGTTCCTGCTGACATGTGATTCGTGTCAGATGATGAATGGAATTATTTTATTCCCTTTCTTGAGTTTGCAGAATATGATGCCCTGGCTTCTGTAGATTTGTGCAATGAGGCAAAGCAAAGTCAGCTACCAGCTTTGGATCTCCAATTCCTATTAATTTTAATGTAGACCCAGTGTGCCTATCTCTTAGGCACCTTTGAACATGTCAGCCTTAAAGCATGTACAAGACAGCTAGATGCTTTTAGGAGCACTTTTATTATTTGTAGAGCTCCAGACAGATAGGTGGGACTGTATGGGGAAGGAGAGAAACAGACTCTCACAGAAGCCACATAAGAGCCATGCGGAGGAATTTGTAGACTTATTTCAATGCTCACCCACATGCTACTTCTGCAGATGCAGCACATCAACTTGCAGTCGCCTGCTCACCCCTCTCACTTCTGCTCTGCAGCACAGCAACGTGCAGTCCTGACCCCCTCTCAGTTTCCTCAGAACCCGTTTCACCTCCTTGTTCCTCAGTGTGTAGATGACCGGGTTCAGCATGGGCGTGGCCACGTCGGCAGAGATCTGCAAAGCGGTCACCAGCACTTTGCTCAGCTGTCGCTGCGTGTAGATCAGGACACAGGGCCCAAAGTACAGCATCACCACCATCAGATGTGAGGAGCAAGTGGAGGCTGCTTTGTGTCGCCCTTCGGCTGAGTTCATCTTCAGGATGGAGTAGACGATGCAGACATAGGATACAAGGATGAGGAAGAAGCAGGTCATGGCCACTACCCCAATGTTGGTAAAGGTCACGGTCTCGATGACATACGTGTCCGCGCAGGCCAGCTTCACCACAGGGAAGACGTCACAGAAGTAATAGTCCACCACATTGGGACCGCAGTAGGGCAGGGTGAAGGTCAGGCTGGTGAGAATGGTGGCATGAAAGGAGCTGGTGACGCAGGTGCCGGCAGCCAGGATGGCGCACACCCTCCAGTTCATGATGATCAGGTAGCGCAGCGGGTTGCAGATGGCCAAGTACCTGTCAAAGGCCATTACGGTGTAGAGCAGGCCCTCGGTGCTGCCTAGGAAGTGGTAGAAGAAGACCTGGGACATGCACCCGCCCAGCGAGATGGTTGTACTCTTGGCCCAGAGATCGACCAGCAATTTAGGGGTGCTGATGGAGGCCAATCCAAGGTCCACCACAGAGAGATTGCAGAGGAAGAAGTACATGGGGGTGTGCAGGCAGGAGTCAGCGAGGATGGCTGATAAAATGAGCAGGTTGCCCAGCAGGGTGCAGAGGTAGAAAGCTAAGAAGCTGATGAAAAGGATGGTCTCATGGCCTTTGGTGTTGGGGATCCCTAACAGAATGAATTCCGGCACCACAATGCAATTCTCCATTTCCATGTGAGACAGGGTCATTCCTGGAGGCACAGAGATAATGCAGCCAGATTAGTAATCTCAATAAATTATGGTTTGTTTATTCCTTAGCACACTATACTTAATTTACAAGTGTAAACCTTTCTAACCATCAAAAGTTAGGTGAAAGTAAGTGGAGAATCAAGACTCTTAATATTTCATTGATTCTATTTGATGCTACTCAATTTAATTGTCCTTTCTTCTTTTCCATTCAACCATCTTCTATCTATTCAGTTCTTATAGATCATACTAGGAAGAAGTACATGGGGGTGTGCAGGTGGGAGTCACCAAAGATGGCTAATGAGATGAGCAGCTTGCCCAGGAGGGTGAAGAGGTAGAAAACTAAGAAGACAACGAAGAGGATGGTCTGAAGGCCGTCAGTGTGAGGGATTCATAAGAGGATGAAATGAGTCACCACAGTGCGGTTGACCAACCCCACAATGGACTCATTCCTGGGGTAGGGGAGAGAAATAATGCCAATGAGTTAGTGAAACAAAAAAAAATAACATCCTTTTTATACCTTCTATGCTCACCCTTCCTTCCACTGCCGCCGCATTACTGCATGTCACCCCATTACTGCCTTTCATTCGCAGTAGTTTATATTTACATCATTCTCATGCCTGTTGGGATCAGGTCCTCACTGTGCAGTGCAGAACTCAGAAAGAGAAAATGTCTGCCTTCAAGATCTTACAATCCAAAGACAAACAGACAAAGGGGATGTCCTATTCTATTTTACTAAATTCCAGTTTCTTCTCTTCATCTCTATTCTATGCAGGCTCTT
>NW_027130645.1:0-1689 GCF_026122565.2 Emydura macquarii macquarii
AGTTGGGATGATATAGCAGAGGTTAGTCCTGCTTTGAGCAGGGGGTTGGACTAGATGACCTCCTGAGGTCCCTTCCAACTCTAATATTCTATGATTCTATGATAAATGAGACTTCTTTCTAGCACCGTACAAGGGAGAAACCTCAAGTTACACCAACTGTGCAGAGCAGACGTTAGTCTCCATACTACACAGCTCAGAAGAGTTAAGGTGTTCAACGTCTACTGAGACAGCCCACTGGGGGGAACGTAGCTCTTGTGAACATCCAGTCCAATGGAGCAGCAGCCTTCCCAGTGCCCAGGGCAGCGCTGTATTGTACAGCCCATGAGGCAGGGAACCATTCAGCCCCAAAGGGCAGAGATTCCACAGGTCACTCATATACAATCTGTGTGGCACCCTCTCTGAAACTTGTTCGGTGTTTGTACACTGTCTAGCACAATGGGGCCCTGGTCTAGGGTTCCTAAGTGCTTCAATAATACAAATAATAATGACAACACTGCACTGGGACCTCAAATGCTGGTGGAATATTGGTTTTAATCTATGAAAACCAAATACCAATAAGAAAACACACAAAGAAACACCCCAAACCCCTTCAAACTTGGTTAGATAAATTCTTGTTCCATTGGCAGCACAACGACACCTGTGAGCTAACACTGACAACGTTACTACAGGGAAAGGGACTCACCGGAGGTTGAATTCGGTGCCATTGGACCATCTCCAGGGTTGGCCCGGCTCCCTCTGGAGGCCGATCCAACGGTCAAAGAAGCCCTTATAGCGCAGCAGGAAATCCTGAAAAATAAGACAAACCAAATTATATTTAGGCCCCTGGCTGTGGTGCTCGCCTGCCCTGTGGCTCTGTGTGGCCACTGCTCAGAAGTTCAGAGAGGGATCCTCCCACCTGGGGCTCTGGGGAAGAGGAGGGTGGGCTGAGCGTGAGGGATCCCCGTGACCCCTGACTGTGAGCCCAGCTCTAGCCAGGGCTGGGATTCGGCTGCCAGAAACACTCTCAGGTTTCCCAGCATAAGAGGCAACAGGGCAATTTCTGGGATACGGGGCTGAGCCCAACCTGATTCCAGTCCTGCCAAGCCCCATCTGTTCAGATAAAGCATCTGCCGCTCACTCACCTTTTCCTGCTCACTGTTGATCCCAGCCAAGGAGGCATTGAGAGAAGAGCACTGGCTCTGGCTGTAGGTCCAGTTCCCCTCAGTCTCTGAGAAATAATAGCATTTTCCTTGGTATCCGATCCAGTCCTTTGGGCAGCAGGGCCCAGCAAGGTAGGCCGGAGCACCTAGAGGTGGTTTGGATTTTTCCACTGAAAATGAGTTAAGTAATACAGGGTTAGAGAATGTGTCCCCCCAGCCTGATTCTGTATCTGAGCGAATGAGGGGAGAGAATCCCTCAGATCCAGGCTGCTAGCTCCTTACACCCCTGGAAGCTGTGCTGATCGAGGAAATAGGCCATTTGAAACAAGATGGGAAACTGACCCCCTCCTCGTTAGTGGCTTAGTTTTGGGGGTCCAATTCACTGAAATCGCAGCTAACAAGCAACCAAGAGCAGAGTGCGATAAACCCAGATGCACCATGAAGGCGTGGAGCAGGCAGTTGGGGGAACATTACCTAATGGCTGGCACAGATGAATATTCAAACCAAATAAAAATAAAGATTGTGTGGGATGCTGGTCAACTAACCCAGG